>NW_018407183.1:40733-60866 GCF_002113885.1 Mizuhopecten yessoensis | reverse complement strand
TACCTCAGTCAGAGGTATACCTAAAATGTGCCTAAATCATACCTCTGACTGAGGTATACCTAAAATGTGCCTTGATACGTGGTACATTCAAGGTATGCCTAAAAAATATCTTATCCTTACTGGGAATACATGTTTAGGGTTTTATTGAGATACCTGGTTTTTGCATTGTTGTTACCACTATCCATGCTTCCTTCTTCAGAAAATAACAAGTCAAGATTTTGGCAAACAATATTTTATTTTGCTACTATTACCAATTACTGGTTTAAACAGTACCAAATATAAATAATTATAAGTTAAATAAATTAGGATATATATTATATATTTTACACAATATTTTTACTTTAAACATATATACAAACTAACAAACTGATAAACTTTATAATATATATACAAACACATAATAAAAATGAAACCTTTTACAAGTGAATTATATCATTGTACACACATTATCAACCTTTTTGAACCCAGTTGTTTAACATTCAATCCTTTCTAATATTCTTAAATGTCTGATAAGAATAGGTCCTTCTACAGCATTTGCATACATGAGACAATTGGTCACTTGGATGATGACAGCTGGTTGTTTTTGCTGATAACTGCTGTTATCTTTGATCTCATGGCACATCTGATTTGATTTAAACATATTTTTATTGCCTTGAAAATGACAAAAAGGATTGGGCACAAGTTCTTACAACTTAATTAAGCCCTCTCCTAACTTAAATACAGTTTACGTACATCATAGCTGTCTTAACATGTACATTTCATTTTTTTTATTTTATTTTTTATTTATTTTTTATTGAATTTAAGTTGAATTATTAAAATAGGTTGTTGACGACTGTTTCTCTGTACCCCGACCTACTCATAGAGAATTAACCGAGGTTTTCACACAGATAAAGAAAATTCAGTTCTTCGAACATGATGTAATTGTTGTAATTAAGACTACTTACTAGAAGCGGTTTGTATCCTTAATGTACTTACATACATAGTTAAAGGTTTTACTGTTTTGTTCAAAAGTGAGATCATGATTACCCCAGAGAAGTGTGTTTATGTCTGTTAGGAGGATCTCTGGAAGATTTAAGTTCCTAAGATTTCTTACCAGGTGATTTCTTACAGTTGAGTAATTTGGACATGTATAGAAATAGTGATGTACATTTTCTACCTCCCCACATAAACATAAAGGGTTATCACTGAGGTTAACTCTATAAATGTCATATTGAAGACTGCTGCATTTGTTCCTAAGTCTGGTGTGTAAAATTGTAAATTTTCTATCTCCTACTGTTAAAAATTTTGGAATAGAAACAACATCATGTTTGAAACAGTTTTTAAATGCAACAAGAGAATGGGTTGACTTTATACAGGAGTTGAGGGAATTCCATTGTGTTACAGATGATGGTATGAATGATTTTCTAAAAAGTTCAGTCCTACATCGTGGGATAGTGAAATCGTCTTGGTTACGAGTAGCATATGTTGATGTTTCAGAACGGAGACTAGGAAGGATTTCTACCAGATAATTTGGTGTCATATCGTTTTTTATTTTGAAAAGGGTTGATAGCTTAATATGTTTACGACGTTCGGATAAGAGTTCCCATCCCGTCTCAATGTAAAGCGATTCTCTTGATGCGTATACAGGTAGGCCGGTAACTACTCGAGCTGCAAGTAACTGAACTCTTTCAAGTTTTTCAGAGTCTTGTTGAGAACACCCATCCCAGACTACCGATGCGTACTCCAATAAGGGACGAATATATGTTTTATAAAGAACAGATAAAGAATATCTAGACACTGAATATTTAAGTTTTTTGAGTAATACTAGTTTTTTGTATGCTGACTTGGCAATACAGTCAATATGGTATGACCATCTGCCATCACTGGAGAAATTAAGACCTAGATGTTTATGATGTTGAACGAATGGTAAAGTAATGTTTTGAAATACAATATCAGGTAATGTAGTATTTCGTCTTTTTGAAATAAAGATCATATTTGTTTTTTCTGCATTGAATTTCATTAACCATTTCTTTGACCAATTTTCCAAAATAGATAGATCATGATTTATACAAGTTTCCATCTCTCCGGTGGTTGCAGATGATTTACCCAAGGATGTGTCATCAGCGAATAATCTGCTTATACTTATCATATTTTCAGCAATATCATTTACATATATAAGAAATAAGAGAGGACCCAGTACTGACCCTTGGGTCACTCCTGCTGATAGGTTAAGTGAGTTTGATTGACAGGATCTATAAACAACTCTTTGTTTTCTATCCAATAAGTAGCTTTTTAACCAATTCAAAATATTACCTGTTACACCATATTTTTCTAATTTGTACAACAATCCCCTATGCCATACCCTATCAAAAGCTTTCGATAGGTCACAAAAGACTATACAACAGTCTTGTTGGTTGTCCAGAGCAGAGACAATACTATGGTAGATTTCCAAAAGTTGGAATACGGTGGAGTGGCCTGGTAAGAACCCTGATTGATATTTGTAAAATAAATTATTGGTGTGAAAGAAGTTATAAATATTCTTAAAAACTAAACGTTCCAACACCTTACTGATACAACTTAGCAGAGATATTGGTCTATAGTTTGAAACCATACTGGGATTATCTTTCTTAAATAAAGGTACAACATTTGCTAGTTTCCACATACTAGGGAAGCAGTTTTCTGAAAGAGATCTGTTAAAGAGAATACACAAAGGTTTACAGACAGAGGAAGCTGTATTTTTTAGCATCCTATTATTAATTGAGTCTGGACCAACAGCTTTATTTATATCAAGAGTTTTTAAAACATCTTCAACCTCATTCTGATCTATATGAATATCTGTAAGAGAGAAAGTTCGTTGTGGAAATGGATTTAGGACAGTATTAGGTTCTTCTATTGTTGATATTGATACAAAAAAATTGTTTAGAGCATTAACCTTATCAGAGTCCGAGTATGAGATTGATGAGCTGCCATCAGTATTTGTGGATTGTAATGGAGGAATTTCTGATGATGATGACTTGTGTGATATAAGCTGTTTAAACAATTTCCAGTAAAGTTTCTGGTTGTTGATAAATGCATCGGTAATCTTACACTCTATATTATTATAATAGTTTGAAATAGCATGTTTTTTCATATTACACACCTTGTTCCGTGCTGCTTTGTACATATTATAAAATCTGGAGGTATGAGTAGATTGGGCTTTTTGTCTTAATTTGTCTCTGAGACGAATTTGACTTCTTAATGCTGAATCGAACCAAGGTTTGTCTCTTGGATGAATAGTAATTTGTTTGTGAGGTATACATTGTTCTATAAGTTTCATTAAAGTTTGTGTAAATATGGAACAAGCTTCATCTATATTTTCTGGACTGTTAATTATATAATCCCAATCTACATCAGCTATTTTATTGTTTAATTCAGCAAAATCTGCATTTTTATATAACCAAATGGTACGGTGAAAAGATGTAGGTTTGCATCTAAAATGTACAGGAATGGATGTATAAGTGGCTCTGTGGTCACTAAGATGTTGATCAACACTGATAACCCCACTTTCACATGTAGAAAAGGCAGAACTAACCAAGATGGGATCAATAAGGGTAGATGTTGCTTGAGTGACTCTAGTTGGATCTGTAATTAGATTTAACAAGCTGAATGATTCACATATGGTTACAAGAGGATTTGATAATGTTGCAGCGGTGAGGTCACAATTGATANCATATTATAAAATCTGGAGGTATGAGTAGATTGGGCTTTTTGTCTTAATTTGTCTCGGAGACGAATTTGACTTCTTAATGCTGAATCGAACCAAGGTTTGAATAGTGAATAGTAATTTGTTTGTGAGGTATACATTGTTCTATAAGTTTCATTAAAGTTTGTGTAAATATGGAACAAGCTTCATCTATATTTTCTGGACTGTTAATTATATAATCCCAATCTACATCAGCTATTTTATTGTTTAATTCAGCAAAATCTGCATTTTTATATAACCAAATGGTACGGTGAAAAGATGTAGGTTTGCATCTAAAATGTACAGGAATGGATGTATAAGTGGCTACTAAGATGTTGATCAACACTGATAACCCCACTTTCACATGTAGAAAAGGCAGAACTAACCAAGATGGGATCAATAAGGGTAGATGTTGCTTGAGTGACTCTAGTTGGATCTGTAATTAGATTTAACAAGCTGAATGATTCACATATGGTTACAAGAGGATTTGATAATGTTGCAGCGGTGAGGTCACAATTGAGATCACCTACAATTATGATATTATCGCTGATTTCAAGTGATTTTTCAATTGTCCATTCAAAGTTAGCCCAAAAACTGGTGGGTGCATTTGGTGGACGATATATATTGCACAGTAATATATTAAGAGTTGGTGTATCAATTTGCACCCAAATTGCTTCCAGGTTATGATGTTCAAGATCTGTACATCTGATTTCACTAAGGGTTGCACTATTTTGGCGGTTCAGAAGGAAATATGCTGAAAATATAAATAGTTTACATTTTGTTCACATGTGCGAAATTCTTTTAACATGCTCCAGTAGATGAGAAGGCAACCTGTCTATACAATGCACACAACATGGCCATAGCCTGGCCCAAACAGGTTGTGACCATGGACAGAAGCTTGAAACACAGACTCTTAGATAAAACTTTGCACAAAATTAAGTTTATAACTCAGATTTCAGAACAATATTTAAGTGTGAAATGAATAACGGAGACTGATCATGAGCACTACGCAGAACTGAGTGAGAATAAACCCAAAGACTAGTTAAATACTAATGGGGGAGAATAAGAATAAGTAACTAAAAGTGTTGTATTTCTAAAAGTTGTCCACTTTTTGCAAAAATAAACAGCTGCTTCATATAAAAGGCACAGCTAGGTTTTCAAACATTATTGCAATGCTTATTCTCTCATGATTCACCCAAATACACTATTTTGTGAAGTTTTTTCAACTTGAAATCAATATAAATGTACTTTTTTCAAACTAAAAAAACCCCATATTTTGAACTTACTCTCTATAGTGTTGATAATTTGTGGGTCCAAGCCAGGCTTCCCATTTACGCCAGTGATATTTCCCGCCTTTATCAGGTCTTCTGTACTCCAGAACACTGCCATAAGGTATCTGGCGATCCCTGTGCTCAATGTCTTTTTCTGACACACTGTGATGTGTTTAGGACATAAGAAGATGGCAGCAACTCTACCATCTGGAAAATGAAATAATTATTAGTGGTGAATTCAACGGGAGTTTATACATATTTCAAGCAGACTGGTAATTTGATGCAAATGCAAATAATACATGTGCTATTTTTGGTTATCAATTAGTTTTTTGCAATAAAATACTGCAAGGCAAAGATACTGATAAAGTCAACACAAGTACTAGTCTTGGAATATCATCAATTACTAACATATTTCATCCCTGAGTAGATAATTAACATGTGAAATGGAAGTTGATGTAATTAGAGAAATTATGTATATTAGTATACATACATGATGCATCTTCGCTAACTCTGGGGCAACTAGTCCCGGGTTTGGTGCATCCTCATTTTCCCCTAAAAGTATAAAGTGTAAGAAATTGTTTCAATAAAGAGCACACCTAGCATGTGATGTTCTTAGAATCCTACTGTGTCACTCTCACAACAACGGGTATGACCATAATGAAACGTGGGGAACTAACATTTGTGAACTGCAAGATAAATTATGTTGTTGATGTTATGAAAGAGGCAAAGATTGTACGTTGCTTCTAATGCTGAAGAATTATACAAATAAGGTATATCCCTTTACACTTTAAATAAGTCTGCTTTTACACATTTCAAACTGTGGAAAATGTATTTATCCCTTTGCCTATAATCCCATTCATCTTAAAACAAAAGATAAACTAATTTCAGTGTTGCCTAATTACATTAAGATTTGAACCTTGACTGTCCTAAAAACAGTTAACAAAGAATGAGGCTATATGGATAATCAAATCTTTGCAAGTGTTTCGATATAAACTCAAGTCCTTCAAAAGACAATCAAGTACTGTCTCAATATACACCATACAGGCCTAATAGTACTGTCTCAATATACACCATATAGGACAAAATATAAAATATTGTTTTCATTAAATTCTTTTGGGTTATTTTCATGCAAGCCTTATAAGTTTTGCCATGAATTTGAAAAAGTTTTAATTTCCTATCATAAAGGATAGTTGTCCTCTGTTTGTATTAATGAAATTTTGTTCCTCACAATTGTTTTTTGTTCAATGATGTTCCTAAACAAAACAGATCTTTATAAGTGTAAAGGCCAAGATATCAGCTAGAAGAATAAACTTCTACTTACAAAGCTTGGTGATGAGTAGTGACTGGCCCATGACTCACTGCTCACAGATGGCACTGTCCGTGGTGGTAAATGCAGTGTCCTTCGTGCAACTTCCTGATCAAATGGATACGGCAACTGTCTGTGCAACGATGGAGTCATCTGGGTCTCATTGTATGTTGACTCTAGAGGCATCAAGTTCCCTACGTTTGGCCACATCGCATTCTGGTAGCTCACCTGTTGATTGGGTGACGACTCTAGATGGCTGATCTGTTGCCTGGCGTGTGATTGATACAGGGTGTTGTCGGTATTTGGCTGAAATTTGATATTTTTTATGTTATGAAGTATGTATAAAAATATATAAACTCATGCTTGTAATCACATTAACAACGATACCTAAACAGTTTTGTCTCATCAAATTAATGACAATAATTATGCATACCACTTACATCTCAAAAATGAAAGATTTCTAAAAGATAGTTATTTTACATTCCTTTACATTAAGAATAATGGCTAGAGATCCCTTATTATGTTTTTGTTGTGGTATTTATTTGTTGTGTTGATTTTTTTAGGTCTATGTTTCACTTTCGGGTTTAGTCGATATTGTAATCAACACTCAAGAAATTATAAAATAAAAAGTTTCCAAGAAAAATACCTTTCATTTGTTTACATTTTCATGTTTTTCAGTTTGAGAAATTACAAAAGGTGCACAAGTTAAATGATTGGGGTTCAAACCTTGAATATAATACAATCACTAAAACCCATAAGAAAAGGACCATAACTCCATAATTATGGCTAGCTATTCCATTTTCTATATCCATTTTATATCCACTCCATGAAAGTGATAGCAAGGTATGTGTACCAATTTTCGTTCAAAATGGTGCAGTACATAGGAAGAAGTGTATTAATGTTTTGAAGGAGCAAAAATCTGTAAACATGAGAGGTAACTCAAAATTATTTACTTTAATAACATCATCTCAGCGAAATTTCAAATCGGTCAAACCAGCGAAAAACTTTAAAAGTTACTTATAAATATAAACCGTGAGAGGCCTGGTTCAGGAAGTTCAGTCCCTTTGTTGTATTTCCAGAAGCCTTAAATTGGTGGGATGTGAATTAAAAACCTTATAAATTATAAAAACCTAAAATTATTATTATTTATGCTGCTAGTTTGTCCTGTCAAAAACATTTGTTGTATTTACCTGCAACTGCTCTCTAAATGTTGATATGGCGTGCAAATGGGCAGCATTTTTCCTCAGGTTATCCTCCTTCTTCCGCTCTATCTCCTGTTGTTTTTGTTGTTTCTCTTCTTGGTTTTCTACAAAAGAAAAATGTTGTACATTAATGAGTAATTTAAAAGGAAACAGCCAATGTCTGTGATTAAATGTAAATGCTATATATTGAATGAATGGAATCCGCCCCAAAAACTAAAGAAACTTCCTCATAACGAACTAAATATAAGTTTAACAAGAGTTACGCGAAGTGGTACATGATATACCGGTCAGATGTTAAATGAGCAGTTTGCCACAACGGGCAAATGAATCCATTCAAAATTACTTAAGTTATTGAGCTGAAACTAATGAGTGTCCGCTTGGCCCCCTGAACGCCCGAATGGGTGAAAACATAATACATCCCTCAATCGATGGGCGTATAATAAGGATGGAATACATATCATGTGCAATAAAAAAAAATCAACTCAGTTTTAGTTTAACATGGTGCAATTGAAGGAACCAATACATTTATCACAACTAAAAAGGCATGCACATTAAAGATGTATTGAATAAGCATAAGTTTGCAGTGGAGCAAAAGAAGTGAAATGGCAGGGAAGATAAACAAAATTGTTATTTCTCATTTTTTTAGGGGGACACAAGATTTGATTTTATCACGCAGTAAATGTTTTTTTTGCAGAAGAAGAAACTATATTTGTACTGTTTTACACAGTGAAGTTAAGAATTTATCTGATACATCTTGCAATGTTAAAACCTAAGAATATCTGAGTTTAAATATTAAGGAAGTATGTCTCAGAATCTTGTCATATCTGACTAACACCAAGAAACTTTCAACCAAACAGAGTGCAATATGCTAATTGATTATTTGATTTTGCTCAGCTTTGCACTATCTTTATAAATTGTCCTTTTATTTCAAGTTTCATAAAATAATGTGTTTTTAAGCAAGTTATCTCCTAGAAAGTAAAATGATTGGCATTATGTATAAAACAAGAGGCCCATGGGCCTTAATGGAGATTTGATTTTGTTTTTAACAAGAACAGAAATATTATTCAAATTGACAAAAAACAATACAACCACCTTATTCAATATCTAGCATACAGATTTAAGACTGAAAAGTATTTGAAACTAGCACCTCTGATTCTAAACAAGGAAAATGAAGAAATTTTAGCTCACTGACTCCTATGGGCTCCACCCTACAGCCCTTGGGGGTAGGGCCGGCTCAAAGATTTCAGAGTATCATACTGTCAACTCAGCATTATAATTCCAACCAAGTTATTAACATGTAATATTCAAAGTATCAGTTGCCATTATAAACCATAATAAATATTGCCTCCCCCCTCCTCCTCCTTCCCCAGGGGGTTAACGTGAGAATGACTCTAGGGTCATAAACCTTAAGACCCTTCCATTTATGAAGAGTGTTTAATTTTACCAAATCTGGGTATTTGAGAAGATTTTTGAAATTTTAGTCAATTTGACCATTTTGGCCCCGCCGCTCAGGCCCCTGGGGACAAAATCGGCAACTATTTTAGTTGACCTTTGGCCATGGAAGGTTTCTGCAAAATTTCATTGAAATTGGTTCAGGGGTTTTGGAGATGAAGTCGAAAATGTAATTTGTTTATTGACACACGCTGCCGGACAAAAGGCGATCGCAATAGGTCAGTTGAGAAAAAAATTTAGGTGACTAAAAAAGTTTATTTATAAAAATGTGAACTAATATTACCATATTGGCCAGTAATTGTACCTTTGTTCAGATGAGTCTTTTGCTTCTTTGACTGGACAGCAGGTGTGTCTATGGATGATGTACATGTGGTGCCTTGACGTTTTCTGGGTTGCTTTCTTGTTGCATCTGCTGCTCTGCTTTCCTCAACTGCTTTTGCCTGCAGTGCAGCCTGCTGGACTTCAGATCTCCTAAAAAAGTGAACAAATGATAATTTTGATGAACAAAAACATATGTCTCGATCCCCTTAGTAGCCAATATGCATATTTGGAAAAATAATAAGGTCATATCAAGATTAAGATGTGTACATTCTAAACCATTAAACTTTTAATTTGTTATGGTTCATATTAAATTGTCTTAACAATGTTGGTTAAGTTTCAGAAGCTATATGGTACTATAGACACATTTACAAAAATTAACAAAGGGCCTTAACTCTGTAGTAAGTTTTGCATTGACCCAATTCCAGTGCAAGAGATTCCGCCTTTAGCTTACCAAGATACATAGAAATGGTAATTAAGTTTGGTCAACATTGTCGAAATAACATGGAGCTTTATGCTCCAAACAAACTTGGGAATCCAAAATAAACAAAGGGCAAAAACTCTGTATAAAGTGGGGCACAAGACCTAACTGTAGTTCACTGCACACCTTCTGTGGGTGATGCAGGTATCCTGCAAAATTTATCAATATACATTGTATCTTTAAGGGATTCAAATTTAAAAGGGGCACATTTGAGGCATGCAGTCCTAATGGAGAACATTAAAAAAATCAAAGTCCAAATGGGGCACATTTGAGGCACATTGATAAAACAGAGTCCATGGAAATGGGGCACATTTGAGGCATGTGGAAGAAATTTTAAGTCCTAATGGAGAACATTAAAAAAATCAAAGTCGAAATGGGGCTTATTTGAGGCACATTTATAAAATTAGAGTCCAAATGGGGCACATTTGAGGTATACTTTAAAAATACCCCAGAAGTAGAGGTACAGTTTAGGCATGCCTAAAATGTACCTCTGGCCAAAGGTACAATTTAGGGATGAAAAAGGCATGAAATAGGCATGCCTCAATGTACCTTTTTTTAGCCTGGGAGGTTTCAAAATCAAAGACTTAAGAATGTAAACAATGTTCTAATTATGTAAAGTTCCTGAATATAAGGCTTCAGTCATGAAGTAATTCACACTACTAAACTTAATAGTTAGTTCCACTATTGTTACACCACTAGTCACACCACTGTGGGTATAAGCACAGTTCTGTAGTGACACAACTACATGTAAATGTAGGCCACATCAATGTTCTATTCAAGTGTTAACACAATACTTAAGTGCACGAATGTTCATATAGAAGTAGCAGAGGGCTATGATTCACCCTGTCTCAGAAGTCATAGGGGTTCCTCATGAGTCGTTGAAGTGCCCAGGCCCTTCCTCATCCCTGTTGTGGCGTGACTGTCTGTGATGTCACCACGAAATGTCTGAGCCGTCTGAGAGGAGTCAGTGACAAGCAGCCGTGACAAAGGAAGTATATAGAAGTTGTAATGACCTCAGGGTGCCGTCACTCTCGTGTCATCCCGTCCCCATACTGGCTACAGGACCCCAACTGCATGGTCCCCATCACTTGAACTACAAAAGGTCAACAAACTAAGGGTCACTTCCGGTATCAAATATATTTAAACTTCAGCTTCGTAAAGTTACCCCTAAAACAACTTTTACATATTGACAATATATTACAACCATTTAGCATATGCCTAACAGCCTAGAACAGTTCATAAATGTCACTGAAACCAGTTAGCTTTCATTAGTTATCCGGCTCGCAAGCTACACACTCAGGTCCCTTACAAATAGCCCCTTGTTCAGCGAGTGGATTTCACAAAGAACATTCTTTTGGTCAAATATATACAAAATGACCACTGCACACTATCTCTTATAATAAACATAGTTATCATCTAGGAGATAAAACTGACACTATTTGTGACAAAATCCCACAGAAAAATCCCCAGCTCACCTGGTCTAAGGACCAAGGTAAGCTATTAATATTTTAACACTGCATCTGTCTCTCCATTGTCTATCTGTCAACAATTTCTTCATACAGCTTCTTCTCCTTGACCTGCTTGGAAATTTAACTAAGGTCTATCCTAGGTGGTTGGTTTTCAAAATTGTACAAATGGATGGAATAACCCATAACTATATATAAAATTGCTTGAGATAAAGGCATGAAGACAAGCATTGTATTAGAATACACCCCTAGTGAATGCCAGCACCCATCTTCATCTGCAGTAGGTTAGAAGTTTCCCACTCAACTACTCTTGAAAGAACGGTTTAATTACATGACACTTTCTACAAACAATTTAAGTATCAATTGCCTGCTAAAGTCTGTGTTTGCCTGTGATCTGAAACTCATGATCATCATGGCCTTGTTCTCTTGTGTTTGATAACAATACATCCATCTGCCTTGTCTTGAATCTTTCAAAATCAGTACTCGACAAATAAGTCAATCATATCTGTGACTATTACATGTTATTGACTGTAGTTATACAGCCAGCATTCAGGCCTCGTCTAATTACCAGGTTCCATATTGTGGTCTAATTACCAGGTTCCATATTGTGGTCTAATTACCAGGTTTCATAGTGTGGTCTAATTACCAGGTTCCATATTGTGGTCTAATTACCAGGTTTCATAGTGTGGTCTAATTACCAGGTTCTGTATTGTGGTACTACCATATATATATTCCTTGTTAGCTGTAACTCGTCCAGCTGTATCATAGATGGTGGGCACGTCTATCAAAAAAAATAAAAAATGAATATATAAAACTAGAAAGGTGAAGAACTCAGCCCCTACCATGGCTGGCAAAATTGAGGTAATTTTGTTTGAAGTGTCACAGAATTTTTATCCGCTAAAATCCTTCCCACAGCATAGTCTCGATCGAAAGTAGGGACATCAATCTTTAAATAACACCCATTATATATCTTCAAAACAGTGTAGTTATTTCGTAAGCAGTTTCGAAACTTGCCAAAATCACCGATTTGTGTTACCTCGGACACGATCCGGAACATTTTTTCGAAACAAATTCTTCATTCGGTACACAGAAAAGCGCACGACGTAACATTAATAAACCATGGTTTACTCAAAGATAAGGTCAAAACAAACTTGCTTACTTGTTTTACGCACCCCTAAATTTCTCCTCTCATAGGTGGTGGGCACGTCTATCAAAAAAAAAAAAATGAATATTTTTTTTTTTTTGATAGACGTGCACACCACCTATGGCTGTATTAAACAGAAACGTCATTGTACTTAAGATGGTGTAACATTTTATCCGTCCACAGCATTGTTTTAGTTGTCATATTCTTCCTGAAAATATCGGATAATGATATAACAAAATGCCCCACATTTTAATACGGTATCACAGATGACATGTGTTATTGCATGGATCTATTCAAAATCATATAACGACATAATTGATATGGCTAATGAATTTTGAAGTACTCGTATGACATTTCTTTGAACAAGAATATATTTCATTAGGCTGTTCAAGGTCACTTCCATTTTTCCACTTATTTTTCAACAAGATCATATTTCTTGGTGATGTTCCTACGGTCATCTTAATTCATTGTTACTATTTTGGGGATTTTTTTTTTTAATATTCGCTGTAGGTTCTGTGATTCTTCAGGCAAGTATATAAGGCATGAAAATACCTTGAAACAGTAACAATATGCATATCGGGTATTCTAGATAAGGGTCACTAACATGTTACTAGCAGGAAATATTGTTGTTGTTTGTAGAGTTGCACAGTGCTGTTTTGAACTTGGATCTTTTAAGCAGTCATTTTATCTCACAATTTTTGGAAACATGTGTATGTTTACAAGTTAATGTCTTTGTGATGATTGTGAGGATAGATTTCATTTGTGACGTAGTGGTTTTTTGGAAAGCTCCTTCGAAGTTTCCATATACATTCTACAAGATGAAGTCTTAGGGACATGTTTCTTTTTAATCAACACACCATGTCTTAAATTAGATAAGAACATTTATTACTATTTTTCTTTGATATGTCACAAGAGAAACCAAACATTCAGCTTGTGATGATTGATCAGGATTTGTATCCAAATTCATGAATTTAACCTCAAATATTAAATATATTATCTTGGTATAAGAACAAACCCCTTTCATTAATTATATGAATTGTCTATCACCTGTTGGTATATTTTATTAATGCAATTACTATTTGTCATATTAAGGATCCCCGTACCACTGCCAAAATCTGTGACTTAAGCTTTTGAAATATGTTTTTACCTCATTACTGTGGCTTTGTTGAAATTAGCACAAATCAGCAGCAGTGTTTGGAGTGTAAAGTGCAACAAGGCCAGACCAGGGTTTGAACCTTGAACCTCTGATCTAAAGTCACTCCAATCATTTACTGAGCTACCTGGCATACTTGCCAACTCTCCCTATATAGGAGGGAGACTCCCAATTTTGTGCCCTTACATTTAGTATTTTCAACCAGTGAAATTACTAAACTATTCCATTTATTCTGAAATCTGATTATTTCATCATAGAAAAAAAATCAATATAAGTAATTTCAAAAAGGTTATTTTGTCTCTTTGGGGTAGATACACTTTATTTATGTTTTGATTTTGAGAATGCAGAATCTCCCCTATGTAAATTTTAAAAAGTTGGCAAGTGTGGTAGTACCCTGATTTTGTTTATATCTAAAATCAAATAATTTTAAAACGAATCTTTATAAGAATTTTGTTTTAAAAATCAATTGACATCCAAATTTGACATATTGAATCTTGATGCAGTTGGATCAAGGGAATAAAAGTAACTTTCTTTTGTTCAGCATAGAAAAAGATAATAAGTGCAGTCGGGTTGGGCAGTGGATCATATCACACTCGCCCTTCATCAAGGCAGCAGGGGTTCGATTCCCTGATCAGATGTGAAATGGTATACAGTTTCCTCCCACATTAAGATCCCCAGTGCTATAACATACAGGCCAATAGGAGCAATTGATATATGTCGAAAGATTTTGTTTCATAATTGTTTTAAAATAAATATAGTTTATATAATAAGATAAACTGTAAGAGTACAACATATATCACTCTTCAATATAATGGCCGTGTATATACAGATAGGGCTGTACGTAATACTTTTAACATACTGCCATACAAAACAGGTATTTACATTTATACCAATAAACAATTTGTTGATTGCATTATATTTAATGTTAGATGTAATCTACACATTACATGCACAAGATTTGTGTTAGATATAAGGATATATGCTACTGTTACCTTATTTACATCATATTGTAATTTGTTTTTAATGTTTTTCTTTTTACAGTGTTTTAGTTTTCTGTAGGAATTCAGTGATTCTGAATTGCTGGAGAAAGCTATGTCATGTATAATTTTTGTAGACAGGGTTTTGGCAGGTTATTAGGAGAGGGCAGTGTACATTGCAAATATGTCATCAATATTTGTATACATTCAAATGTGTCATCTATACTTTTGTACCTTTCAAATGTGTCATCAGTTTTTGTATAATTTAAAATGTGTCATTTATACCGGATACCTGAGTACCTCTCAAATGTGTCATCAGTTTTTGTATAATTTAAAATGTGTCATTTATACCGGATACCTGCATACCTCTCAAATGTGTCATCAATACTTGTATACATTTCAAATGTGTCCTCAATATTTGTGTAACCTTCCAAGTGTGTCTTTTTAATTAGTTTGAATAAAGATGAACCTTTTGATGTTTTTGATATGAAATTTATTTAATGATTTGAAAGTATTCTTCTACAAAACAAAGAGGCCCAAAGGCCTTAAAGCGGTCACCTGAGTTATATTATAGTTACTGGTAGCTCAATTTCACTGTTGAGATGTGATGTGTAAAATCAACATGTGAAATATGTGAAATCAAAGGATAAGATTTTTTTTTTTTTTGTAAAATTACCCTTTGTGGCCCTGCCCTAGCCCCTGGGGTTACACCAGGAATCCCAATTTTACAATGTAATACCCTCATCCACCAAAGATGATTCTGACCAATGATTCTGCTGAAAATGGATAAAATATACCCGTAAGTGTTATTTCCCTATATAAACTATATATAGTCAACTTTACCCCATCCCCGAGAGAGAATGGATGGCCTGGGGGTACTGTAATTTACAATTTGAATAAAGCCCCTGATGCTATTTCTATCCATGCACAGAAATTGAGTCTTGAGAAGAATATTTTTGAAATATGGTTAATTTTCCCTTTGGGGCCCGTCCTGGCCCCTGGTGTTGGGGTATAGGAATCCCAATTTTACAATTTGAAGCCATCATCTCCAAGGATGAATCTCACCAAGTAAGAATAATTCCCTATGGAAAATTGTTGAAATATACCCAAAAGTGATATTTCCCTATATGAACTTTAGCCAACTTTACCCCCTCCCCAATGGAGAACGGATGGCCTGGGGGTCGTAAAATTTACAATTTAAATGAAGCCCCTGATGAACATTCCATCCATGCAGAGAAATTGTCTGTCAGTACCTTTGAGTTTTGAGAAGAAGATTTTTTAAATATTGATTAATTTTCCCTTTGGGGCCCCACCCTGTGGCCCCTAGGGTTGGGGTAAGAATCCCCATTTTACAATGTTGTAGCCTCATCTACCAAGGATGATTCTCACCAAGTTTGAAAAATGTTCATTCATTGGTTCTTGATCTTTTGTTTATCAAATGAACTTCATTATCTTCAGACAAAATTTCCATAAATTGATCTGGATGAGTCCATTATGGTCTATAGTGTTGAAAGGGTTAATTAATGTATGCATGGCAACTTTAATTCTGCAAATTTCAAATTGTCAAATAACTAAGTTTGCTTATATTATTACATAATTTATGTTGATTTTTTTAAAATAAATTGTGAAAAAAAAATCTGGTGTTTGTTGAATGTGTATGACATTTATAGTGATTATAGTTGTGCAAGAAAAGGAAACGACAAATCACCTAAATAAGAAAAGCTGAAGTTTTATAGATATTGACAAAACAAACAAGAATTTAGTATGTAAAGCAAAATATAGCCGAAATTCTGGCTACAACCGACCTAGTCAAAGGTCAGGGTAACAATACCATAATGCAACAGCAGCCAATTGCAAGCTTCATATTTTAGGATCGGAATTAAATACAGACTGCAACCAACTCTGTGTCAAATAAACCATCAGACAGAAAATAACTTTTCTACTAGTTTACAAAAGTAACGAGCCTTTCGGATTGATATATCTCACCTGTGCCCTGCTTTGAAATGCACATATCAAAGAAACTAACTTGGCCAGTAACATGCTGGGATGAAGGGCTACCAAGTTTGTTCAAATAAATGACCTTGGCTTATATTCAAGGTCACAGGGGTCAAATATGTTAAAATCTTTAAACAACTTCTTCTGAATAACCAAGAGGCCTAGGGTGATGATAGTTGGCCAGTAACATGCTGAATTGAAGGGCTACCAAGTTTGTTCAAATAAATGACCTTGACCCACTTTCAAGGTCACAGGGGTCAAATATGTTTAAAACCTTTAAACAACATCCTCTGAATAACCGCGAGGCCTAGGGTGATGATATTTGGGCAGTAATTTGCTGGGATGAAGGGCTACCAAGTTTGTTCAATTGAATGACCTTCATCTTTTTACAAGGTCACAGGGGTCAAATATGTTAAAATCTTTATACAACTTCTTCTGAATAACCAAGAGGCCTAGGATAATGCCAGTAACATGCTGGGATGAAAGACTACCAAGTTCAAATGAATGACCTTGACATATATATTTAAGGTCACAGGGGTCAAATATGTTTAAAACCATTGAATGACTTCTTAATAAGCAAAAGGCCAAGAGTGATGATATTTGGCCATTAACATGCTGGAATGAAGGACTATTCAAGGCACAGTGGTCAATATATGTTTAAATGTTTAAATGATTTGTTCTGTATAACCAAAAGGTCCAGGGTAATGATATTTTGCCAGAAGCATGCTGGGTTGGAAGACTATAAACTCTGTTCAACCTAATATTATAATGGCCTCATTCTACATTCAAGGTCACAGGCGTCATATGTTTAAATCTTTTAACAGGTTCTGATGAATCAAACACTTATATTCTGCCTGTATCTGTATTTTAGTCCACTTTTAAGATTACAAGTGTGAGATTAATACTAGGTGATCGATGCAGGCCCATTGGGCCTCTTGTACCAATATTTGGTGAGGCAGCAGGGATCAATCTAGGTTTTAGGGGAATCTACCACCCTTTTTCAGATTTAGGGAGAATTAATATTTTGATACAAGGCTTTGACTCTAGCATCATGAAGGTAAAAGATAAATGTTTTGTCCGACATACACATGTGTTCAAAATTGTAGATTATTTAGCTGACCTGGCCCGAAGGGCCATGTGAGCTTATGCCGTACTGCAGCGTCCGGCCTCCAGCCATCAACTTTTTATTTTGAACGACTTCCTCTGAAGAACTGTAAGACCTAGGGTCATGATATTTGGTCAGTAGGTACCTGGGATGGAGTGCTATAACATTTCCTCATTTAAATTACCTTGACCTACTTTCAAGGTCACAGGGGTCAAATATGTTGAAAACATTCAAACAGCAATATCCCAAGAACCATTTGAACTAGAGTCATGATACTTGGGTATGTTATGCAGACCAGCAGTGCAAATATTTTTTTCAATCACAGTTATGAGGTCAAGGTCAACTTTAGGTGCTAGTTGGGGGGTCAAATGTCAACTTTGGTTAAAAGCTTTAGCAATCTTCTTCTCAAGTTCCATAAAGCCCAGGGTCATGATATTTGGCCAGTAGGTACCTGGTATGGAGTGCTATAAAGTTTCCTCATTAAAAAGACCAAGACCTGCTTTGAAGGTCACAGCGGTCACAAATGTTAAAAACATTCAAACAACAATATCCTAAGAACCATTTGAACTAGAGTCATGATACTTGGGTATGTTATGTAGACCAGCAGTTCGAATATTTTTCTCAGTTACAGTTATGAGGTCAAAGATCAACTTTAAGTGGTAGTTGGGGGTCAAATGTCAACTTTGGTTAAAAGCTTTAACAATCTTCTTCTCAAGTTCAATAAGGCCCAGGGTCATGATATTTGGCCAGTAGGTACCTGGTATGGAGTGCTATAAAGTTTCCTCATTAAAATGACCTTTACCTACTTTCAAGGTCACTGGGGTCAAATATGTAAAAAAACTTCAAACAACAATATCCTAAGAACCATTTGGACTAGAGTCATTATACTTGGATATGTTATGTAGACCAGCAGTGCAAATCTTTTTCTCAATTCGGTAATGAGGTCAAAGGTCAACTTTAAGTGCAAGTCGGGGTCAAAGGTCAACATGGGTCAAAGGCTTTAACAATCTTCTTCTCAAATTCCATAAGGCTCAGGGTCATGCTATTTGGCCAGTAGGTACCTGGTATGGAGTGCTATAAAGTTTCCTCATTAAAATGACCTTGACCTACTTTCAAGGTCACAGGGGTCAAATATGTTAAAAACTTCAAACAATAATATCCTTAGAACCATTTGGACTAATCATGATACTTGGGTATGTTATGTAGACCAGCTGTGTGAATTGTTTTCTTTTCTACAGTAATGAGGTCAAAGGTCAACTTTAAGTGCAAGTCGGGAGTCAAAGGTCAATATGGGTTAAAAGCATTAAAATTTAAATTTCAAGTTTCAAACAACAATATCTTCAGAACCGTTTAAGAGATGTTAAAATGTCTTGTGTTCTAGTTACCAAATTTGGTCTTAAGTTACCTATATGTGATTTGCATGTAACAAAAGAAACAGGTGAGCGATACAGGCCCTCTGGGCCTCTTGTCTAGTTTTGTTTTGTTTTTGATAATGTTTGGTTATTTTTTTTAATAAGATCTCCTTCGATATTATCAGAATTTTGACAACACAAATTGTTCTTTTTTACAGCTGTCTACAGTTTACATAAAAAATCATCTTACTTCCACGCTATTTCAATGAGTAGATACTTAGAAGACAGAAACGTGAGAGAATTCACAAAATATAAATCTCAGTAAAGTTTAAACATAGTGTATAGGAACAAATTTCAGTCAGATTTGCTACTCTTTAAATCTGGAATGTTTCTATTTACGTGTGATTGTGACTATAATGGTGATATATTACTATTCATACAGGAACTTAGACTTGGAGTCGTGCCTGTGGGAGTTTGATGGCTATTTTGACATGTCAGAGCTTGTGTCGGTATGCGGAGGAGAAATCGCCACAGATGGGCAGGTGAGTGTTCAAGATCGTCTGTTTACACCTTTTCAAAGTGAGTTAAAATGTGATAAAAAGAAAAAAAATGACCAAAATACTTATAACAGAAAAAATTCTATGAAATACTAAAACACCAGGTTTGATGAGGATGTAGATAAAGTCTGCATAGAAGATGTCTGCCTCTGCTGTGATGACCAGGTTTATCATGAAATATGTTCTCTTTCTTACTTCCAGCCAATCAACTTGAAGCAGCCCCGAGTGACCATGTTTGTTCCGTTGTACGTGTCCGACACAAAATAATGATAGGTTTCTAAATTCTGTGAAGTATTTGATTGGATGTTACCACCTGTAATGTTATATCAATTACCGAGGCTGGAGGTTGGACGGCGGTCAACATGCAGACCGACCTGGAGCTCAGCTTTGTCTACAACACCGCCATCTTTTGGCAAAATGGTATCACCACAGCACCCCGGTCAAAGTTCAGAGGTTAGTCATGAAATATTCAAAGATTGCCTAATATTGACACTGATTTTATCTTTAAATACCATTATGAACAATGTTTGAGTTACCAAGCAATCAAAGTGCTGACCATTAATAAATCAAACATTGTATACACAACATGTCACATGTGATATAACATTACAGGCGGTAACATCCAATCAAATACTTTGTGGAATTGTACACCCA
>NW_018407183.1:35223-37780 GCF_002113885.1 Mizuhopecten yessoensis | reverse complement strand
ATGGTGGGCACCAAGAAGATGGTACGATGGTGGGCACCAAGAAGATGGTACGATGGTGGGCACCAAGAAGATGGTACGATGGTGGGTGCCAAGGAGATGGTACAATGGTGGGCACCAAGTAGATGGTACGATGGTGGGCACCAAGAAGTTGGTACGATGGTGGGCACCAAGTAGATGGTACGATGGTGGGCACCAAGAAGATGGTACATTGGTGGGTGCCAAGAATCCTCTGGGATCTCTTAAATTGATCTACTTTCATTGACTTCAGACAGCTTGAAAAATTGATACAACAGTTTCAGATCGCAGCATGTTTTGCTCAGAGTGTTAAAATTTGTTAGATTGGTTGAAGATAAAATTTCCCACTTCATCTTCATTTACGGTAACAAATCTATTTGTATAGGGTTTGTCAGCCCCAGCTTCCAAGTTTGACGTCTGCTCCGGTTGATGATTTTGTCGGGCCTCAGTGTAACAGTGACCTTCTCCCTACGATTTCGTTCAAGTTCAACTTTAAAATCAATTCTAGACACTTCTACATTATAAAATATTGCAGAATCTCTTGGAACAATGATGTAATAAATAACAGTACAGTACCTGTAGTGGCGTAGGAATACGTTCCCAATGACAAGGTTTTGACCAACCACAGCACCTTTAGGTTTTATTACACATGTGTATTACCATATTTATGACATGGTCATATAACAAAGTAAAGCAGGTCAGTTATGTGATAAATATTGTTTATTGGTATTACCGGTTTATCAAAAACTAAATAACTGCAATAATAAATGTGTGTATTTACATTAGCTCTGCATCCTTCCATTGCAATGCATTGAGAAGGCAAATGTTGTTATGAGACTATAACAACATTTGATATTGTAACGTCATCAATTGCTATTGTGACGTCATCAACTTGTTGTCAAGACTTAATTTGCCGTTCACAGAACTGTTAGAAATAACAAAATAAAGCGTAATTACCACATCAAAATGTAAATATAAATAATGAATATTTTAGCAAATATTGTTATGGTCCTATAACATACATTTCTATTGCTGTCAATTTTTTTTTTTTTTTTACTAATATTCATGTGAATGTCTCACAATCTGAAGTCTAGACATTTTACCTATAATCCTGTGAATGTCACACAATCTGAAGTGTAGACATTTTACTTATAATCCTGTGAATGTCGCACAATCTGAAGTCTAGACATTTTACCTATAATCCTGTGAATGCCACACAATCTGAAGTCTAGACATTAAAATACTTAAAATCCTGTGAATATCACACACCGTTAGCTGATCGGTAATCAGAATAAGAAATTGTCTTTAATTTCCATGTCATTGTCATGGTAACTAGATATACTAGTTGTTTGGTTACAGGTGTCACACACTGCTGTACTGTAGTAGTTTGACATTGCGACCATAACAACATTTGCTATAACATTCATTGCTTGATTGAAGCACTGCCGTACAAGCTGCCGAATCTGGAACTTTATTCTGTGAGCACAACTATATTTAGCTCACCATGTACAAAACCATTTTACTAATAATCCTGTGAATATCACACAATCTGAAGTCTAGGCATTTTACTTACAATCCTGTGAATGCCACACAATCTGAAGTCTAGACATTTTACTTATAGTCCTGTGAATGTCACACACCGTTAGCTGATCGGTAATCATAATAAGTTTACTTTGTCTTTAATTTCCATATCATTGTCATGGTAATTAGATATACTAGTTGTTTGGTTACAGGTGTCACACACTGCTGTACTGTAGTAGTTTGACATTGTAATCCCCAAACACTGCCCACAGGACATCCTCCCTGTCTATACCTACATCCACTGTACGGTATGTTTTTGCGTGTATGACCCTGAGGAACTCACCACCTCCACTGATGAGTAGGACCCTGTAGTTGTAACAGTCCCCTATGATCAGGTTCCCCACACTGTCATACACCACACCCCAGGGAATAAATGGTCCACCTCCTGTTTGTGGTGTTGGTTTATATGTACTGGGGATGTCACCTCTATATACAAACAGCTCCTTGAAATCAGTGTCCATCACAACAACATGTCCCTTTCCATCACCACCATCACTTTCACGACTGAAATCAGCGACTGCCACATTGTGAGTGACAGGACACTCTGAGATCCTGTGTGGTGTACACACTAATGGTTTCCCAGTCCCTATAGCCATTGTAGTACACACCATTTTACCATCGGTGGTAAATTTGGAGATGTGTTTGGTCATCCCTACAATGACATGGTTACTGGCTGTAATACATATACACAAGGGTGCCTCCTTGGTACGGAATCTGTGTGTCAGTCGTCCTGATACCAGCTCCGTGATGTTGTTGTTATAATCACAGACCCACAGTGTGTGTGTGGTGGGTGACAGACTGATATCTCTGATATAGCCATTGTGTTTGACCGTCTGTATAACTTTACCCTTCCTGTCCAGGAGAGTTAATGTGTCAATGTACTTGGTCCACACCTGACCATCAGTGGTGGGACATATAGACCTAATGTAACATGGAGACTTCCACTCCTCCACTACCTTGA
>NW_018407183.1:33414-34068 GCF_002113885.1 Mizuhopecten yessoensis | reverse complement strand
ACATGTCTAAGAAATGTAAACATACCTACCCTACACAACACATATTCATGTATATGTATTTGTAAACTGCATTATATTTGCAATACATATAAAGTACTGATACTTCTTTTTTCTATATATGTCACTTGTGTGAAAACCATGGTTCCCACATGAAAAATTTCCAAAAAATGCCAAAAATCACCATTTTGACCCAAAATTTGACCCCCACAACTAGAATTTTTTTCCCAAGCTCTGTCTGAAATCAAAAATCACATACTTGGTGACAGAATTATCCGTGTTCCAGCATAGGTCAACCCGGTGGATTTTCAGCAATATTGCCTCATGTGCTGTGTTCACAATTTTACTTCCTGTAAAACTAGCATTTCATGTATAGACGCTGTTTCGTAAAATGGCCAAAATGTTATTAGCTCACCTAGGACGAAGGACCATGGTGAGATTATGCCATACTGCAGCGTCCGTCGTCCGTTGTCCGTCCGTCCGTCAACTTTTCCTTTAAAACGCTACTAGTCTTGAACGGCCAAGGAGATTTTGACTAAATTTGGTCTGGAATATCCTTAGGCCAAGGGGACTCAACTTTGTATAAACGGTGGGTGTGGCCCCCTGGGGGCAGAGGGGTGGGGCCCAATAGGGGNAGTAAAACCTTCAAAATCCTTC
>NW_018407183.1:32415-32631 GCF_002113885.1 Mizuhopecten yessoensis | reverse complement strand
TAGGTTTAGCCTCTGTGTGGTGTCCTTCTCTTGTACTAATATCTACGTTTAGCCTCAGTGTGGTGTCCTTCTCTTGTACTAATATCTAGGTTTAGCCTCTGTGTGGTGTCCTTCTCTTGGACTAATATGTAGGTTTAGCCTCTGTGTGGACTGTCCTTCTCATGTACTAATATCTAGGTTTAGCCTCTGTGTGGTGTCCTTCTCTTGTAATAATAA
>NW_018407183.1:31544-31686 GCF_002113885.1 Mizuhopecten yessoensis | reverse complement strand
ATTAATTTTGTCCAAATTTGGCCAGATGGTGTAACATCAACAAAGTCAAAGCAGAAATTTATGAACAGTGTAAATATATAATAATTTACTTTTTTTTTTCAACATATTTATGATTTAATGGGTAACTGACCTGATTTCCATC
>NW_018407183.1:29429-29897 GCF_002113885.1 Mizuhopecten yessoensis | reverse complement strand
TGTAAATAATTTGACACCTGTGTTTACATCTGAACTGATCAAAATGTATTTTGCTTATCAGATCACAAGAGCCCACCAGCATAACAAGGGTAAAGGCAGAGGGCTACAGAAACAGATCTTAAAGGTATGGAACAACCTCACAAATGATCCAAGAAGGGTAAAAAAAAACTGTACCGCAGTCTGTTGCTAACAGGGGACAGCAATATTTGCAACTTTTCTGTTTTTGTCTTTCTGAAGCTTTTGCAAAAATTTGCATCATTTGTAATTTTCAATGTAAGCTAGCAGTCTAAGGGAGATAATTTATTATACTTATAACAGAGTTTTCTCCCTTCTATTGTGAGCATGGAAATATATGTCAGGTAGCAGTACAAGTGTACAGTAGAAATGGCCTGACTCAGAAAAACAAGGCACATGTCTAAGAAATGTAAACATACCGGATTTACCCTACACAACACATATACATGTATG
>NW_018407183.1:26475-29247 GCF_002113885.1 Mizuhopecten yessoensis | reverse complement strand
ACTTGTGTGAAAACCATGATTACCACATGAAAAATTACCAAAAAAATCCCTAAAATCACCATTTTGACCCAAAATTTGACCCCCACAACTAGAATTTTTTTCCCTAGCTCTGTCTAAAATCAAAGATCACATACTTGGTTACAGAATTATCCGTGTTCCAGCATAGGTCATCC
This sequence comes from Mizuhopecten yessoensis, assembly GCF_002113885.1. NCBI lineage: Eukaryota > Metazoa > Mollusca > Bivalvia > Pectinida > Pectinidae > Mizuhopecten > Mizuhopecten yessoensis. The sequence continues at coordinate 29,074 of NW_018407183.1, read as the reverse complement.
CGGTGGATTTTTAGCAATTTTGCCTCGTGTGCTGTGTTTACAGTTTTATTTCCTGTGAAGCTAGCTTTTCATGTATAGACATTGTTTCGGAAAATGGCCAACATTTTATTAGCTCACCTGGGCGAAAGGACCATGGTGAGATTATGCCATACCGTAGCGTCCGTCCGTCAACTTTTCCTTTAAAACGCTACTAGTCCTGAACGGTCAAGGAGGTGGGTGTGGCCCCCTGGGGGCAGAGGGGTGGGGCCCAATAGGGGAAATAGAGGTAAAACCTTTAAAATCCTTCTTCTTCTGTAGGAATGAAAGGATTTGTTCCATATTTGGTCTGAAGCATCCTTGGGTGAAGGGGAACTTTGTATAAACAGTGGGTCTGGCGCCCCAGGGGGCCCTGAGGGGAAATAGAATTAAAACCTTTATAATCCTTCTACCATATGGATTAAGGTATTTTATCCTAATTTAGTCTGGAGCATCTTTGGGCCAAGGGGACTCAATTTTGCATAAGTAGTGGGTGTAGTCTCCCAGGGGGCAGAAGGGCGGGGCCCAATAGGAGAAATAGAGGTAAAACCTTTAAAATCCTTCTTCGACCATCGGGTTAAGGGATTTTATCCTTATTTAGTCTGGAGCATCCTTGGGCCAAGGGGTCTCAATTTTGTATAATTGGTGGGTATGATCTCCTTAGGGGCATAGGGGTGGGGCTTTGTTTGAAGTTTGTTCTCGCTATATCTCAAGTACTGGATGGATCTTTCTGAAATTTCATATATACTTACAGCACCTACCATGGAGTGCTATAGTCTTTATACTTCATACCAATTATTTTAAACATATTCAGGTGAGCGATACAGGCCCTCTGGGCCTCTTGTTTACTGAAACAATACTGATTAGTTGTATTAATTAGAATTATTTTGTGTTAAACAAATTGCCAGTGCACTTTGACATATTTGCAATGTGTGTGTGCATGAATTTTATTACATTGTAAACATAGTTATTTTATCTCATCTTCTCTTAAGATATAGTTCAGTTTACCAGATAGCATATACAGTTTGTAACTTATGTTTACAATGTGGAGATTTACCCTTATCACCCATCCATATTTAAGACAAGTGCGTCCTAACCACTCCTACATAGATCATTATGGGATAGTCCTTGTTTAAATCCTAAGTGAAGAATGTTATTACATACAAGGAGGTTATGTTTTGGTGTTTGATTACTCAAACAGTTTATGTATGGATTTTATTGAAACTTGGTGGAGGGTTTAAGGATGATACGTTGAACAAGTGTTAAACATTTGGTGGTGATCCGAAGTAAGGTTCAGAGAAAAAGGTCAGTGGCCTTGGCAGAATGTTAAAATGTACGAATTGAGTTTCTAGTAACAATTGTTTTTATTACTTTCAGTTGTTATTGTGCATATAACTTATATTCTGTCAGAAAAAATGTAATATTTAGGATCTCATTTCAATCAGATTGGTTGTACATGTATATTTCACTGACTACTGGAGTTCATCTCTGAACAATGCCATTGGTTAATCCTTAAAAAGCCAGGCCAGCTTGGCGTGTTCAACCTTTGAACTGGTTTCTACACTTGTCCTTGAGTTCTCGCCAAAGAGAACTTTTAACTTGCTAAGTTTGAATATATTAAACCCTGCCTACTTATTTTGTATACCAATTTTTTGTTAATCTTTCACGTTTGTCTGGTATAGATAAAAGCCCCAAAGTTACAAATTTTAGTTTGCTTCACATTGTAACATCATTTCTTATTGGTCACTTTTGAACTCCTACTCAATTGAGCTAACCTAAAACTGTTTATAATCTTAGAGCCTGCTGCTACATATTTGCTTATGTATGTGTTGATTATTATGTAACACTATTACTGTAACATTTACTTTACCTATATATACATGTAGTATTTTCTGACGTTCTTTTGGGATATTAATGTGTTTACTGATGTTTGTTTGGGTGTCAATTTCATGTGTTATATGCATGCCCTGCAAATGTAGCACTTTAACCTTTCTTAATATATTGTGGCGTTTTAAACTTGAGCAGAGTAAAGTGGCTTTTGTGTCACAATAAATATGTTATAGTTCAATGAAAGGACAAATAAAACACTTTCTTGTAAGTGATGTAAAGAGGGGAAGGACTTGATCTCGCCATTTGCATCTTTTTAGTCACCTGAGACATTGCTCTGCTTGCTTCTTACAGGTGTATTTAATAACCTGATTACAGACAAAAGGAAAAAAGTTAAACGATGAACAATCTTTTTTTTTTATTGTATATTATTATAAAAAATATTAGCAAAAAGTTAGGATGAAATGCAAGTTCAATATTTATGCTTTTTAAATTTTATTTAATAAACATGCTTCAATGTACATCCTGTGTTGTTTGTTATTCCAAAAAACGAAGTAGAAATTGGTTCAGTTGATTTCTATCCTGAGCAATACAGCCGAACTATTATTGAACTTTACAAATGTACGTACATTAATCAATATGTCTTCTCTCGTCTCAATATTCCCTGAAATGGAATTTAACCACATGATATGGAAAAGAAATATAAAAAAGGAAAGGAGTCAATTTACAAGGAAAAGTCAAAATTGCATATCCGGAT
>NW_018407183.1:18465-19120 GCF_002113885.1 Mizuhopecten yessoensis | reverse complement strand
AAGGCTATGTTAAAAATCAATTAATTTGTGAATGTTTTTTTGCTTACTGCAAACAAATCATAATGCGCGTTCAATGCTTAAATACACTTCAAATATTTCCATTTTCATTTTGCAGCAACAAAAGCAAAATGTGTATATTATCAAGCGAAAACCTTATTTACTTAAAATGTCCATTGCCCATTAGGAGGTCCAAATCATTATATGTGTTTTTACTTTTTTGTATAATGTTTGTTTGATGTAAGGATGTTTTCCTGGTCGGAATCATCCGACATTGACAACTGTGACACAGCTTCTGTTCTCGGCATGTGCTTGCTGTCCATCTCATTGGACGAGACTGACCACTGAGACCCCTGGTGGTGGACGTTTAACGATGCATGATGCAACGGCCGGTCAATGTCATCAAAATCACCGTCCGAGCCACTCATGTAACTATACAACCGTGACATGTCGTTACCAAGGTGACCATTACTGAGGTGGGAGTGCCACGGTAATCGTCTGTTAAGTCATGCTCATTGGGATTCAAACCTATAGGTACAAAAAACAAAGCAAACAAAATATACAAACAAAAATCAAAGCTACGATAACGACCAAGCTGTGAGACAGGTTTACAAATTGATGTCCTTGTTTTCAACAAACAGACATTTTGTAAAAAAAT
>NW_018407183.1:16503-17170 GCF_002113885.1 Mizuhopecten yessoensis | reverse complement strand
TACACGGCAACATTTTAACAAGCGATTGTAATGAAAAACAACTAAATCAACGGAGGCAGGTTGTTTTTCCGGAATGGATGTATTATTGTGTAATTTTTTTTCACCAATTAAAGGTCTTCCGAATAACAATTGTAGATTGATTTGTTACGAGCATAGTTTTTATAGGTTTTAGGGCGGATATATGCATCTGGGTTTTACATTCACTTTGCCTGCAAATGTAATATGAAAAAGGCAAAGCCCCAAAGTCAGAAAAAAAGCCACGTACATGTAGCTTTTGCTAATCTGTGACATTATATAGGCCTTCATTTGTCCCTGTCAGGAACTGATAAAGTATTTTTTTTAAGAATAGTCCTAGGCCTATATTCAGTAGGTCTACTGGATATATATGTATACATGTATCTAAACATCGATATAGGAGCTACCCTCATCTTATGTTCTGAGAAATGTTGATGACATAAAAAGGATTTGGGGGACACAACAGCAAAAAATCTGAAATTAATCTGTTCATATTGGCTCCGACATTTTAAATATCTAGTTAATTTAGATTCATCAGGAAAGAGATATGACGCAACAGATATCTTCGGGTAATTCAAACAATCGACACATTTTTGTCGCAGAGCAAAAAGGAGAAAAAAGAGCTGTCTTTCGCATTTGACATACATTTGAG
>NW_018407183.1:8024-13238 GCF_002113885.1 Mizuhopecten yessoensis | reverse complement strand
TACCAATAAAAAGAAATGTTCAAATATCACATTACCAACATAACGAATATCATACCAAAACGATAGTCACACTGTGCCGAATTTAATCAGACGATTTTCTATAAAAATGTCGTAATTTTGGTGTATATAGGTACTGTTTTATAACCTTTTATGTATTATGCTGTGTAACAAAAGGTGCACTTTGGTATGTTTTCTACAGAATTTGCAAATATGGAGGTCAAGATAATTTTATCTCATACAAATTTAACTATTATTCAAGAACAACAATTTCATGAGAATCCGTTCAGTACGGAGTATTTCTTCGAAGTGATCCGGTGTGTACGGAGTGCTAGATCCGGCGGTACGGAGCGATCCGGTGTGTACGGAGTCCAAGATCCGTCGGTACGGAGGGATCCGGTGTGTACGGAGTATTAGATCCGTCGGTACGGAGTCATCCGATGTGTACGGAATGATAGATCCGTCGGTACGGAGTCATCCGGTGGGTACGGAGTGCTAGATCCGTCGGTTCGGAGTGATCCGGTGTGTGCTGAGTACAAGATCCGTCGGTACGGTGTGATCCGGTGTGTACGGAGTACAAGATCCGTCGGTACGGTGTGATCCGGTGTGTACGGAGTACAAGATCTGTCGGTACGGAGTGATCCGGGGTGTACGGAGTGCTAGATCCGTCGGTACGGAGTGATCCGGTGTGTGCGGAGTACAAGATCCGTCGGTACGGAGTGATCCGATGTGTACGGAATGCTAGATCCGTCGGTACGGAGTGATCCGGTGTGTACGGAGTACAAGATCCGTCGGTACGGAGGGATCCGGTGTGTACGGCGTGCTAGATCCGTCGGTACGGAGTGATCCGGTGTGTGCGGAGTACAAGATCCGTCGGTACGGAGCAAACCACTGACCATACCGTGTAAAATTATAATGAACCCCAAAGATTGTCAATAAGGTATGCAGAAAAAACACTGTGGAGGTCAGATATCAATCATTTAAGACACAAAATACCCCCCCCCCCCNCCCACCCACCCCCAACAACAACAACAACAACAACAACAACAGCAATGCACATACACTTTATCAGGTTTTTTTCTTGGTCCAGACACATGAACATACCAATAGTTTTACTGATCGTCTTCATGATTTTTTCCTCGATAACTCTGCACTCTTTCGATATATATTATAATTTAGAGAGAAAAATAGGAAAAACATGTAGTTTTAGATTACTATCAAACCACATTAAATGGTCCACAAAACAAAGTGGTTCCACTCTAGACAGAGACAATGTCTTCTTTCGTCAGAAAAAGAAATGCAAACAATCCCAACCACAATAGAAACACTATTCATATTACGAAGAGAAATCAACACGAATTGATTTTAGGTACATTACTTCTAATTGTAAAAAAAGCAAGAATGAAAAACAAAAGAAGAAAAAAGATATATATCTATCTTGCCCTGCTGTGCGTCGAACCCCTTACCTCTATGTTTTGAGATACACAATATTTGACAAAAAATGATCGCTAGATTCCGTTGGCAATACAGATGCACATGAAGTCGTGATTCCTTGTTAATCCTGTTTTCTCCGACGGATAATGTAACTAAAAGTACCGAAACAGTAATTTATGATATCATTTTTCATTGGCCGCTTCAAAATGTAAAATATATAAAGTTCATTTCAGACGAGTTTGCTTACTTCAATAAAAGGGCTAAAAAAAAGAGCGAACGTCGTCATAGCTTCCGTTAATGAAAAGCAGACCTTTGCCCCAGCTGCGATCGCCTCGATACTGGTAACCTTTTACCAGAAAGCTACGTAAAACTTATATGTATAAGAAAGTGCTATAGATACATAAACGACGAGTTTTACAGTTTAAATGAGAATGAGCTACCATCTAGGAGGTAGACGATGTGTCACTCATCGGACGAATCAGCCACAGGGACATGCGAATTGGTTACAGCTGTATTTGGACCTAAACTAAGGTGTTCATAGTACTTTCGGTACGATCTCAACCCCTGAAAAATGTACAATTACTCTGAACACATTATTTTATGTCAAAATATAGCTGTAACAAATTCCCGGGTCCCTGTGGAATCAGCTAATTTGTCATTGTTCCATCTGTAGTAAGCGCCTGATAAGGCAGCACCTGCGAATTCCTCAAAACTTGATTATGTATATGCTAATTGTATTAATTGTATTAATTGTATATCTATGTACTGTGAAGCGCTTTAGAGTGGCTTATGTACGCTAGATAGGGTGTTATAGCAAATGAGTATTTAAAACGCGATGACAGACAGAACCCAAGTGTCACGACATGTTCAGAGTACTTTTGCCCAACACCACCCGGATTACTCCGTACCGTACGGTTAGGTTCAATTCATTTGCTTATCAGTACACAAATTAGCATGGGCATACATTACATAATACTCTACAGCACGACAGTTATGTGTAGAGTTTTATTTGATAACTCAATCATTCAAATACAAATACTGTTTGATTTAGATTGTAGCCGGCCGAAAGAAATTTTAGGACCGGAATGTATATGGATTACTATGCCAGTTTTTGTGAAACAACGCCGGCTTTCGGAATATACAGGGTCCGGGTTATACATGGTTTTACTACTATGATTAAATAGGGAATATGCCGGGACCACAAATAACAGCCGGTTTAGACAGGGATCCGGATTAGACAGGGGTCAGTTGAGACAGGTTATACTGTATAACACAAGATGCGTGGAGACTGTTTTCTTTATTATTATTTTATTTTTGCTGTGAGTGTTCAAACTTGTGTTTGTGCCTATTTACACTTAATTGTTATCAAGTTTATTGCAAATTAATGTATGTAATTGTTAGCTTTAAATACGTGTTGAGAGACCAATATATCCAAATTATTCATACCCTCACGGGCAAGATATACATTTCATGTTAGATCATAGGCCAAACTGTAATAGAGTTAGACGTGTAAGAAGATTACATCATTTTATACAAATTAAAGATTAAGAGTAAGTCAAAATAATTTATCTCAATCTACAGAAAACAATTACATAAAAGTTATTGTTTGCTACGAGATAGGGTTTACTGAGTGTTGTCTATTATTTTTTTATTTTCTCTTGACCGGCATTTTGAAAAGTGTATTGCACAAACAGCACTGATTTCACTATCCTTAACAATAGTTGGTTAATCTCAACTATAATCTGGTCTTTTCTTTAATCTGGCCTTACCTTTATTATTTGTTAAACGTGGGATAATCCCTGTTACCTGAGGCTATTGTTATTTCGAAGGTAAAATACCTGTTGTTTCAGGCACAGGGACCCGGCTACATTTGGTTTGTTTGGACCTATCCCGCTGTGTATTAGTAATATTAGATGTTTTAGTGGTTAACATTATTACTCAAGATCAAGTCCAAACACACATTATTGGAACTAATTCGAGGGTCCGTATATACTGAAATGTAATGTCTGTTTTACGTATCGGTTTAAATTAATTCAAATATTGAACAGGAAGGGGGGGGGGGGGGGGGGGCATGTTAGCATGTAACTTCGGGTTTATGATAATGAAAAAAAAATGACAATGAGTAACAAAAATCAAAGATCACAAAGCATTTCTTAGTGGGGAGGGGGGAGGGGGATATGCAACTTCTTTCAGATTTACGATAAACAACTGATTCGTGTGTCAAGAAGTGAAATCGAAAGGTTGAATGAGATAAAAGAAAAAAGAAAAAAAAAGTGTGCATTCTGCATTTTAATAGAACAAATCAAACTTTACACTGAATGAATTTAAAATTTTCATGTTTTTCAGCTTCTTTTATTTCTCTAAGCAACATTTGATTTTACTTTAAAATCATAAATTATGTCTTTAGTTGACAAATTGCTTGTAACTATTTTATGTTAATTTTCACAAAATCACAATTCAAATCTTAACGTGTCGAGTCATCGTACATGAGATTCCTTTTGCTAATTTACCGTGATATGTAACAGAGCAGATTGGTTACGATGACCATGACGCTATCATGGGTGGCCTTAGCTCAGCGGGGGTGCAATCATCCCCTACCGGTACGCACCATCCCCTACCGGTACGCACCATCCCCTACCGGTACTTCATTTTTCGCCCTGGGTATCCTCATTTCAGTAAAGCCTGAGCCCACGCCATACGCCGCCTGTTCTGACAGACTGTCTGACCTGTTCGAGTATGATACTGCCGTCGTTATGCCTACCCGACGGTCAGGTTGTTAACACTTTTGGGCGAAGACTTATCCAATTATGTAAATCCAGTGGAATTCGTGTGTGTAATGGCAGAAAGCCTTATGATGTATCTGGTCGTTTGAATTTGATTTTTTTGTCCAATGTGATAACTTGAATGTAATTGATAGCGGNTAGAAAGAATGCGTGAAGTATTAGTTACCAAACAAAATGAGTTAAATGAAATGGTTACGTCACTGGAGAACAATTCTGTACATGTAAACCAGTGTGTAGTAAACTTGTCTTCCTTGTTGTGTGATGTATTCACGCCATTTTGTGGCAAGACTTTTTCGTACAAATCCAGCACCAACAGAACTGGTAGATGTGTCTCTAATGACAAACCTTGGTTTGACGATCGTTGTAAGTTTTTATACAAAAGATATATGAAAGCGCTTGCTGACTTTAATTTTGCGCGTATTCCTGAAAAAAGGAGTGTTTTGGTGAATAATAAGCGTATGTTTAAAATGTACGAGCGCAAGATGAAAAGAAGATTTAAGACGAATGAAGGTAATAGAATGAATTACTTGCGTAGAGCAAACCCAAAACAGTTTTATCGTTTATTCAAAAAACGCAATGCAAATGCTGTTACAAATTTGTCTATAGAAGATTTTTATGATCAATTCAAAAAGATTTTTGATGCTGATGAGAATAATTCTGATGATATGAAATACAATTCTGATGAATGAATATTTCACGAATTAGACGATGAAATCACAGAGACTTAAATTTTAAATGTCATAAAAAAGTCCAAGCCGAATAAGTCGCCAGGCTTAGACAACCTACTTAAAGAATATTTTGTGAATTTTATAAGATATTTTTGTGCCATTGTTAAAACGATTATTTAATTTGATTTTCACTGGAGGTATATTTCCAGAGTGTTGGTCACGTGGTGTTATCATTCCACTACATAAAAAAGGTAATGTCAATGATACCAATAACTATATATAGAGGCATAACTTTAGTAAGTTGTGTGTCGAAACTGTTTACTTCTATTCTG
>NW_018407183.1:1575-1973 GCF_002113885.1 Mizuhopecten yessoensis | reverse complement strand
GACCAAAACGAATATCGTTGTCTTTCGTAATGGCGGTAACCTTTCAAATAAGAACAAATGGTATTACAATGGAAAAACCATTGAAATTGTTGATTCCTTCAATTATCTGGGTGTAACATTGTTTTATAATGGAAAGTTTACCCAAACTCAGAATATTTTTAGTCAGCAAGGTCGAAAATGTGTATACCGCCTAACGAATATTTGTAATAACATTGAAACTAAAATATACGTATTTGATATCTATGTTTCAGGTGTATTAAACTACGGCTGTGAAGTATGGGGTTCCATGCTGCCCCTGGCGTAGAGAAAGTGCACATAGATTTTTGTAAGCGCTTACTTAATGTTAGAAGGTGTACTCCAAACAATATGTTTTACTCTGAACTTTGTAGATTACCACA
>NW_018407183.1:0-451 GCF_002113885.1 Mizuhopecten yessoensis | reverse complement strand
TTCTTCGTCTGCTGGATAACCGAACTACTCGGTAGTGAAGCGGATTAAAACCTATCAATCAATCAGGATTTTGAAGGGGGTGGGGCAGCTTTTGGAAGTGATGTCTTGGTACGAAGCTCTCCTGTGTGGCTCTAAATGTAGATTGAAGACTTTCGTTGGTATCACTCGGGACTGTTTTCGAGTACAATTGAGTTTTAGGTTTCTTCAATGTTTATCGTTTGTTTAACATATTAAGCATTACTTGCATGTACAAAAGAAACATAGTAAAAAGTAATGCTTAGTATCCTTTGACTATGATTAACAATACAGTAAACCCTCACTCCCGATATTAACTCGAGGTGACATTTATTGTTGTTTCAGGGGCGGATCCAGGATTTCCTAAAAGGGGGGGGGGGCCGATAATTTGTTCTCAAAAGTCAACGGTGTGCTGCCGAGCGCGTAGCGCGAGTAG
>NW_018407182.1:20349-24042 GCF_002113885.1 Mizuhopecten yessoensis | reverse complement strand
GTGATAGTATGTATGTATATAATAACTGTGTGATAGTATGTATGTATATATTAACTGTGTGTGATAGTATGTATGTATATCATAACTGTGTGATAGTATGTATGTATATAATAACTGTGTGTGATAGTATGTATTATATACTAACTGTGTGATAGTATTTATGTGTATTATAACTGTGTGTGATAGTATGTATGTATATAATAACTGTGTGTGATAGTATGTATGTATATATTAACTGTGTGTGATAGGATGTATGTATATTATAACTGTGTGTGATAGGATGTATGTATATACTAACTGTGTGATAGTATTTATGTGTATAATAACTTTGTGTGATATTATGTATGTATATAATAACTGTGTGTGATAATATGTATGTATATAATAACTGTGTGATAGTATGTATGTATATAATAACTGTGTGTGATAGTATGTATGTATATAATAACTGTGTGATAGTATTTATGTGTATAATAATTGTCTCTACTATGATAGTTAATATGTGTGTAATATGTAGTGGGACATGTATAATAAATGTGTGTGATAGTATGTATAATACATGTGTGTAATATAATATATGTGTATAATACCTGTATGTGATAGTAGTTACATGTGTAATAGTTAATACAAGTGTTATACCTGACTTTGACAGTATAATACACATGTGTACTATGTGCAATGTATGTTTACTCATTATTGATTTGGATTGTTATAGGCTATATGGTTATCAAAATTTGATGCAGATGCATCTTAATTGATGGTATATCAGTGTTGTAGAGTTGATGTTATTGTGTTGAGAGAATGCCTGAATACAACTTTCAAGTTCTTTGTACAATATTTGACATACATGCATTCAGCATCAGTTTCATTTGGATTGAATTTATCATAAAAGTTGTATGTTTTCGACTCCTTAAAATCTAATCAAGTGTATTCCAATCAAAGCTTTAACAGTGACATTTCAAAACTTTCATTTGATACAGATGTATAGCCATTATATTTATTAGTATCATTTAAGAGAATATTACAATCTATTTATTTAACTGCATATACATGATTGTTCTGTAAGATGTATATGAAACCAGACTTGTAGTTATTAAAATTCTGTAGCTGCCATCATTAGAATGATCTTTATAATTATGCATTGATCTACAAACTTCATACAATTAATTTCTATTATGTATCAAATCATTAAGCTAAAGGTATAGTGATGCTTGTATTTTGTAGGCTGGTGAATTTACAACACATAGGAAAGTCACCAATGTGCATAGATGCTGTCTAAAGTGATTATGATGTCATCATTTGATGATTACTTCAATATTTACTCTTTCATTGTAAATTGTAAATTTTTACCTGAAGACTGAAACAGACCACAACAATGGCGCGTCAACCCGGCAACCTAATGTTTTATTGTTGTATTTCGGTAAAAAGATCTTGACCTTGTGGAAGGAACACACGATTATTATTTACCTTCGACTAAACATGTCTTTAGTGGGCCTCGCCCTCATGAAACATGATCTCAGGTAAACAAAGGAACTTGTTTTCCTACAAGAAGGGCAACAAATGTATAGTGACTGACAGGCATGTGTGTGTGTGTATTTAAGCTATCGTGCGTGGTTCAGTTTGTCTGCAACACATGTGGCAGTTACACCATTAAGTCTTCCAAATCTATACTTTTTACTGCAACCGCCTCCCCCCCCACCCTACCGAAAAATCAAACCCGGTCATAGCCTATAATATATTAAATAATGTAAATATATTTTTTTCCTCAATTTACTGATTCAGGGTTCTTGGGGGGAAAATGACCTCTAAAATGAATCCTTTTATTGCGTCAATTACTGAATATTGCTACATACACCGGTGTGGAACATGTCTCTATACCCTTCTTAAAGAGATTTGTACATTTCAGTGATTTATCTATACTCATATATGGCAACAACTTCGTACATAAAGATCGATGTTTCCATAATGACAATGTCGGTCATGTTACTAACCCGAGTATCATATACTCTATCCCTACATCGAGGGAGTTACAGAGAAATCCACAACTCAAACGTCATAACTTATTGTTTCCCTGACATTATCGTATGGTTTCCTTCCGCATGTCATCTCTCACACCCTAGGGAGTGACAGAGTAATCATACCCTAGGGAGTGACAGGAATCATACCCTAGGGAGTGACAGAGGAATCATACCTTATGGAATGACAGAGGAATCTTAAAACATAGGAGAAAGATGAATCACCAAACAGAATCAAAGAAGATACTTCAAAAGGACAACCGTTTCTTCGGTTTCCATTTAAGTGATTTTCGATTTTTATTAGGCATTAGGGCTACAAATTATATTTGAGGGGCCAAAATATTGGTAAGATATATAGTTTTGATGTGAATTGATTTTTAAAGACTAGCCATAAGTTCCCCTCATTTGCCTTGTCTCTTTGCCTCCAGTACCAAGAAGTATAATTCTAAATGCACGATGATGACTGTACGTGTAACCCCTCCCACACAGGAAGTGTAGAGTCACATAGATAATGATTGAAACAAAAGCATCCCCTTACCAGTAAAATGAGTGTTGGAAGCAGGTTTTACCCGGCATGACTATACCAGTTTCAGGTCTAGTTTCTTGATTTCCGAAATTCATCCGACTCATAGGTTAAAAGTCAAACGATTTCATCATGTATTGCATGAACAAGAGGTTATTATACAAATTTAAATTAATAAAGTGGAGAGTGAGCTTACAAAGTACACAGGTAGTTTTCCATATCAGACATTGATTTCTTGACGTTTTCTCGTTTCAACACTAGCTACAGGAATGAAGAAGTATGACCAACAGAACAAATACGGGAATAGGGGAGGGGGTAATGGACTGGTATGTATCAATATGCATGTGATCATCAGATGTTAATATCATATTGCTACCTTGCTATGAGAGGGTGGAACACGATTCTGTATAATATTACACAGATACACAGATACGCAGATCTATTCTGACAATATACATGAAATATGTACAGGATTAACAATCCTTTGATAGTCAGCTCGTAGTATACTAAATTATAATTTTAAAGTTCTTAGCTTGATTTTTTCTTTGAAACTATATTTTTGTGGCTGATTTTTCCAATGTTCATCAAGTTCGTACTTAAATTGTCTAACTGAAATCGCATTTACAACATTAAATGGAAGGCTATTCAACATATCTACAACTCTCTGCATGGAAGAATATTTCCTCACATTCAACCTTGAAAACTCTTTATATATTATAAAGTTATGTCCATGTGTGCTTGACCTTCGTTGACCGAAAACAAGTCTCCGACTTCTCTGTCAAATTTCCCGGAAATTATTTTATATCATTACTTTGTTATAGCCGATGAAATTTTCAGCAATACCGTAAATGGACACTCGATGACTGTTAGCAATGGACATACAAATTACATATCATAAATTACCACTGAATAACTATTGAAAAATTGAGTATGTCACGAAGCACCGCTTATTAAAAACGTTGCAATGTACATACATTGCAGAACATTTGCACTAGACTAGATGATAGCATTACTTTGTCCCGGTCAATATATCTTTCTCAGGTTTATATAACCATAAATATTTACCTCAAAAAATGTTCATAATTAATAACTTATAACAAATATTTTCTTTCTTCTATTAAATACAATAGAAAAATATACCATCAAAAAGTAGAT
>NW_018407182.1:11565-19004 GCF_002113885.1 Mizuhopecten yessoensis | reverse complement strand
CGGACCTGCAAATGTTTATGCAGGCCTTACAAGGCTTTGTCAAGGTTCGCCTGAAAGAAGAATCAAACTACTAGGTCCGATCTTATATAATAAACGAACAACAGTGGTCCGACCGTTTTGACCGTTTAAACGAAAACGGCCAACGTAAAAATCTACAGCGTCAGCACACAAGGCTAGATTCTACAGCGTCAGCACACAAGGTCAAAAATATACATCGTCAACACACAAGATCAAGAAATTACATTGTCAGCACACCATGTCAAAAAATCTACAGCATCAACACACAAGATCAGTATTTACATCGTCAGCACACAAGAAACTAATAAAGTTTCCCGCTTACTCATCAAAGTAAGAGGATGATTACTTTTCTCCCATATTAATTACTGACATAAATTTGTCATGTTTGTAAACACATGTGGCGTAACAATATCGCCGTTCACTTTTTATGACGTCACACATATTATAACGTAACTATTTAGCGCTTGCCTCCTCGAGACATTCTCCTCTGCACCTAGGAGGTGATAAGCTGATCTTCCTCAGACAGAACGAGAGATGTTTTGACATTTAGGTATATCTGTTCATGTATGCTGACAACGAGGTACCTCATATTCAGTTACAGAAATATAACACAAACAAGAGAACTAAAAATAGAAATTAAAAAACGGCACGTAAAATTTGTTGACATTTTGTCAACGCATTTTACGTAATACTATTGATATATATTTTTTTCAAATTTTACTGGTAAGTTACACACAGAAATGAATTGTTTACAATAGCTTACAAACATGACAAGTTTCATGGTAAATCTGCATGTAATATACGACCGCTAATGTCCGCAGGAAGTTAATAAAAAACACAATGCGACCCGTATATTTCCATCCTTTTGTCATCGATTATAAAATGTTATTTTGGTTTTCGTTCGTTTTTTGAAACGGAATTACAAATCTGAATCTATTGAGATAGCCATAGCCATTGTTATGCTAAACCGAGGTGAAATATTTCATTGACAAATATAAAAAATCCGAAACAACTAGATCAATTTATTGATATAAGTAGAATACTTAGTAGTTCACTAAAACTAGCGGTATCAATATTAAACCATGCGGTTTTGCTTGATTATTCGACCTTTTTGCAGATTTTTTATTGCTATTGTAATATTTAGTTATAAGCAAAAACAATCACAAAAAAACAAAGGCAATGTGCGACATAGACACTGCACGCATTAAGCACGTCAAGGTGTAGCTCTTCTGTTAAATGTCCTATCACAAACATCAAGATAAGGCAATGTATAAAGCAAAGACAGTATTTCAAAACAAAAGTATCAACAAGAAAATTACCAAACAAAATTTGTCTAAAAGCTTTCCGAAATCTGCCTTCAGCATGACGGTCGATCTGGAGAATCCTTTGTCGTTATTCGAATCAATGCTATGTGAGAGTAACACATGAAACAGCGAGTCAGCATTACTCTCAAAGTTAATGCTTTTGTTGTTGAGTGATAAATAGAGACCAATATCCGTCTGACGGCATTCCTTTCGTATAGACAATTACATCTACTATTAACATATATTGATAATGAAACGAAGCTTTTGAGCTTCCATGACACATGACAAAATGGATTGACAACGAAATTCCCAATATACCTGAACAGAAAAATAATTTTGTTTGTTTAACTTGCCAGCCCTGTTTGAATAATATCGATTTTGAGCATGTTTTAGCAAATCAATGAAATGTTAGATTAAGATTTTTGAAACAGATATTTGTATTCTNGTTCTCTTAATGGTTGGTAATGGAGGAATTAGTTATTGTATATTATTATTATGTCAACACGACAAATTGAGTCAGGTTCTCATTTGATTTATTTTATGAAAGGAACGGCAGCTTCAATAGAAATAAACCGTGAAACCATTAATTTTTGTCGGGTTTGTAATTTTGGTGATTCCATGGGTACTCTCATTCACAAATTCATGAAATAAATGTACACAGGAAATGTATTTTTTTTGAAACCAAGAAATTTTGGCTTAAAACAGTATCTGGTTTCACAATACATGATCGTCCCTTTATAAACCAACCAGCCAGCAGGTAATCGCGTTGATAAATTGGCGCACTGAGAAAATATCCAATAAAAGATAAAAACAGAGATTTCAAATAGCACAGTCATTAATTAGCGCCATGTTGAAGCGCTAAAACAAGAATACCGCTTAAATAGCTACGTACGTTGGGGTGTTGTATATTTCTATTGAAGCTACTGTTTCTTTTATCAAATATGCTAAACGAGAACCTGAATCAATTTGTCATATTTACACAGTCATTATCTCCTATGAGTAATACATTCAGTTCCAATCCATTTAGCGAGTGCAAATTTCTATTTACATATGTACAAAAGCCTCAATCTCATTTTTTATTGAAATCCTACGATATAAACGAAATCAATATGAATTTAAGACAGCGCGGGATTTAAACAAACATAACGATATTTCTGTTAACCCTATCACCATTATAGACCATAATGGACTAATCCAGATCAGTGCATGGGAGAGTCTACTAAAGTTGCATTGGGGTGAAGGAGTTAAGGTATATTGTGAGATACATTGCCAGTCCACTTTTTCATGTGTCACGGAAGCTGCTTTATGTATTAGTACATGTGTATTGCGGATAACTGGTCAGCTGCCAACGGTGCGTGAATTACAGGTACCTTAATCTTCAGTGAGGACGAATACAACAAGCAACGATCGCGATAGATCAAATCATGGTGACCAGGATCTCATTTTTTGTTTGTGTCTTCTATTCCTGTTTTAGTGTTGTACAGAGTAAAGATTGGGCGGCAACTAATTTTTCGTATGACTCTGTTCTTGAACTGCAACAGGTTTTGTTACAAAACTACAGCAAGAATTTCCGGCCCATTCCAAATCAACGGACACAGATGGAGATCTACGTGCATTGGGGTCTTCGTTCCATAAACGCTTTTCGCGAGGTGACAGGAGATTTAATTACTAGTTCAAAATTCACAACAGTGTGGGTTAATGAAATGCTGAAATGGAATGTCTCAACTTACAACACACCCTATATAATTCTGAACAGTGCAGATATCTGGAATCCGGCGCTTGCTCTGGATAACCCTTCAGGAAGTGAAAATATCAGGAAAGAGTACAAACAGGGAACCATTCGATGTACTCCAAATGGCTTAAGTTTCTTTAGTGTCTCGGTAATGACAAGCACGATTTGTCAACCCGACATGACTTTTTATCCATTGGATCGTCATAATTGCACAATTATCATTTCTTCTCCCGATTACTTTATCGAGGAGATGGTAATAGTTCCATTGATTGATAACGATAATTCTTCTTTGGTAATTTTTTCTCAGTGGGACGTTATCAGTCTCTATGCCTATAATGATGAAAGCGCCCCCGACTCCCGGGCTGTATTTGGCATTGTCTTCCAAAGAAAACCCGAGTTCATCATCCTGAAGCTTTTGACACCGAACGCTCTCCTGTGTTTTCTCAACCTAGCAGTGTTTTTACTTCCTCCACAGTCAGGAGAGAGAATTTCATTCTCAGTGACGATATTTCTGTCGTTTTCTGTGTATATGACACTGATATCAGAGAAACTACCCGTGACTAATCCCGTGTCAACCTTTACTCAATACCTTGTTTGTAATGCAATGTACAGTTCATTAATTCTCTTCTCAACTTTAATTGGACTGCGGTTTCATTTGGCCGAAGAAGAGGTAGTAATGGTTCCTCTGTGTGTTTCAAAATTTATGCGTTTTTGTTCCTGTAGATATTCATCCTGTGTGAAGTCGCAGTATAACATGGAACATGAATTGACGGATATTGGTCACGATTTATCACTCAACAACAAAGCCATTAACATTGAGAGTAATGCTGAGTCGCTGTTTCATGTGTTACCCTCAAACAACATTGATTCGGATAACGACAAAGGAGTCAGCAGATCGACCACCATGCTCAATAAAGATTTCGGAAAGCTTATAGACAACATTTGTTTGGTAATTTTGTTTGTGATACTCTTGACTGGAAATGTTGTGTTTGTATTATACATTTCCTTATCTTGATGCTTGTGGTCGGGGAATACAACCTAAACGGTATACATCGCCACACATTTTGCATCAGGATCATCACACGAAGAGAACATATACTTCAGTGTCAACGCAAAAGAATAAAATGTAC
This sequence comes from Mizuhopecten yessoensis, assembly GCF_002113885.1. Classification (NCBI taxonomy): domain Eukaryota; kingdom Metazoa; phylum Mollusca; class Bivalvia; order Pectinida; family Pectinidae; genus Mizuhopecten; species Mizuhopecten yessoensis. Next base: position 14,820 of record NW_018407182.1, on the reverse strand, counting down.
CTCGGTGTCATACAAAAAAAGACAAAATATACTTCAGTCAGTGATACAGGCCGCTGTATCACACAAAGGCAAACTACCACAAGGGTCATCCCACATGGACAAAATGTTCGTGGTCATCACAAAAGTACAAAACGAACCTATGTCGCATTACAAAAGGACAAAATGAACCTCCGAGCCATATCAAAAGGACAAATGTTCGTTAGTGTCATCACAAAAGGACAAACTTTACATCAGTGGCATCAGAAGACAAAATGAACCTCCGTGTCATCACAAATGGACAAAATGTTCGTTAGTATCATCACAAATGGATAAAATGTTCGTAGGTGCCATCACGCAAAGACAAAATGTTATTCATTGCCATCACGCTAAGACAAAATGGTACTCATTGTCATCACACATTCAAACGATTGACGAATTTTCAGTATCCGGTATTCACCACCAATAGCAAAGTGCTTGCAATTTTTGTCATGTTTATATTTTCGTCCAAGATGATATTTCGTTTGTAGATCCATATATTATACAATTATTGACCTATTTTCAGGTTAATACGAGGATGTATTAACCCGAGAAGGTGATCTTTCCCGAGGCCGGAGGCCGATGGAAATATCTCCTTCGAGGGTTAATAAATCCTCGTTTTAACCTGAAAATAGGTCAATAACGATTTTATTATATGACATTTTTATTCTTTTAACCATGTGTAGCACCAATCCATGCTTAGCATATTTCGCCATGATTATGGCACCTGCAATGTAATTCTGCCTACACAGAATATGTGTATCTATGCAATTAAAATGACCTTATATGAGCTGTTAATAAGATCAAAAACACCATTCTGCGTAATGTGAGTAAATGGGAGGAGACTCAATCAAACAAATTTAGTATTTTTTTAATTTAACAAAATTTATATGCATTGAAAGTAAACTTTCAAGGGTAAAAATACATTACCGTGTAACGGTAACGCTCGAGTTGTTTCGTTGCAGCATCAAACAATTTGTTGCATTCAGTAAATTCAGCGCCATGCACTATATCCATGTTACAACCGACACTCGAAAGGTATCGGTAGATACCATGACGGATACTAAAGAGAGAACTACGCTGATATTTCTCACCGTCTTTCCTACTCATTTCCACATAAAACCTCCGAAGAACATTGCAGAGTTCGAGCGCCTGCATGTCAACAAAGTTCGTGTCTATTTCTTTTTCTTTAAATTTAGCTTTAACAGTGCTTCTAGTATCCTTTTGCACCAAGATAGTTTTAAGTTGGTCATCGGAAACAGTTCCAAATCTTGACAAGCCGGGTTTGTTTACACTGTCGTCTGCCATTTTCTCTCCAGTGAGGCAACGACAATCCGTGCTTCTGATTGGTCAAAAATTCCAGCACAGGTTACTGGATTGTAATATTCACCAGTGAGGCGCCCGACGGGGTTTTGGTTTGTTATATTTACTCGCGTGCACGGATTCTGTAGGTTTCCGCGTAACATCGCAATATATTTAGACCGATAAGAGGTGTTTTTACCAATCAGCTTGTGGGAAAATTGACAGTTATATAATAAATACTGTTATTTTGTGTGTACTTACCGCTCCGCTACACTGCCTGCCCACTTCTAATTGTCATGTTGAGGAAATAAAGTCTGAAACTTTCCCGCCCCGGTAAATTGTAGGTTAATTGTTATATACAAACCTTTATACGTATTGAATAACGTCAGGTACTTGTAGCTCTCATCTTACTCATCTTGTTATGTAACAATGTTAGTGCTTGAGGTTTTCGATTTAGATCTAATTCTGTGTTGATTTACTTTATATATGTTCTTGATACAGTAAACCAATATCGTCTTTCATTATTTAAGCATTGAACTGTTTTCGTATGGTATTTATGATCTATTTGAATGACACAGCTTTGCAAGCAAATATTATAATGTGAGCTTCCATAAACAAACATTTAAATACTTATATTTACATTTTCTCTACTTTTTATGTTTTTTTTAACTTACAAGTTATATTTAAAATATATAATTCCCGCCTTATCGACAGTCCACACATTTGTTTTCAATAGCTAGAACAGCGTGTTGTCGTCGCGTGCTGATTGGCACACAGGTAGTACTTTGTGGCACATTGCACCTCTGTAATTTTAAATCATATTGTTTTTTGTTCCGAATGGAAAAAAGATTTTCCGAAGGCGTTATGGTACTTTACATGAAGGATGGTTATTTGCTCCGATTCCCTCATGCAGTTCATGTATTACGCTTTTATTATAGAAAATGCGGAGTCAAACACGTAAACGTTTTTATACTTATATATATATTGATTTGATAGTATCACAGACAGATATTAAACATGTATTTATTATAACAGACAGGAATTATACTTGTATTTAGTTTTACAGAAAGATATTAAACATGTATTTAATATCACAGACAGGTATTACATTGTTTTTACTATCACAGACTAAGAGACAGGTATTTTACTTGTATTTAGTATCACAGACAGATATTAAACAAGTATTTATAATCCGAATGTATTATACTTGTATTTAGTATCACCGACTGTAAGGTATAACAGTTGTATTTAGTATTACAGACAGATATTTCACTTGTATTAAGTATTACAGACAGATATTAAACTTGTTTTCAGTATCATAGACAGGTATTAACTGGTATCTATTATCACAGACAGGTATAACACCTTAATTTACTATCACATACAGATATTACACTTGTATTTACTATGATAGACTGGTATTACACTTTTATTTGATATTACAGACAGGTATTACCCTGGTATTTATGATCACATACAGGTATAACAACTGAATTTACTATCACATACAGGTATTACACTTGCATTTATTATCACAGACAGGTATTACACTATGAAATAGCAGTAATGGATGTATTTATCTTTTTTTTTTTTTTATCTAAAATAACTTAATTTACTTTGGAATATTCATTATTTCCTGCAATTCGGGTCCGAATTTGTCCGGTTATTAGTCATGCCAACGCAACTTCCTGTTTTGAAAAAGCAGACGTTAAAACTGGTTGTCAAGGGCGTCGGGCAAGTGGATTTTTACACCCCTGTTACCTATCTGTGATACTAATTTCCGTGTGTAATACCTGTCTGTGATAGTGTGTAGATGTGTAATACCTCTCTGTGATAGTGAGTACATGTGTAATACCTGTCTGTGGTACTAATTTCCGTGTGTAATACCTGTCTGTGATAGTATGTACATGTGTATTACCTTTCAGTGATAGTGTGCAT
>NW_018407182.1:1504-9323 GCF_002113885.1 Mizuhopecten yessoensis | reverse complement strand
ACAAACCTTAGTGTGATAGTATATTCATGTATTATACTTGTATGTAATATCTTATATACATGTGTGTAATACCTGTATGTGATTGTTTGTATGCATATAATAACTGTGTGTGATAGTATGTATGTATATAATAACTGTGTGATAGTATGTATGTATATAATAACTGTGTGTGATAGTATGTATGTATATGATAGCTGTGTGATAGTATTTATGTGTATAATAATTGTCTGTACTATGATAGTTAATATGTGTGTAATATGTAGTGGGACTTGTATAATAACTGTGTGTGATAGTATGTATAATACATGTGCGTAATATAATATATGTGTATAATACCTGTATGTGATAGTAGTTATATGTGTAATAGTAAATACAAGTGTTATACCTGACTTTGACAGTATAATACACATGTGTACTATGTGCAATGTTTGTTTACTCATTATTGATTTGGATTGTTATAGGCTATATGATTATCAAAATTTGATGCAGATGCATCTTAATTGATGGTATAACAGTGTTGTAGAATTGATGTTATTGTGTTGAGAGAATGCCTTGATACAACTTTCAAGTCCTTTGTACAATATTTGACATACATGCATTCAGCATCAGTTTCATTTGGATTGAAAGTTACCTATTGCTAGAACAGGTATCATAAAAGTTGTATGTTTTCGACTCCTTACAATCTAATCATGTGTATTCCTATCAAAGCTTTAACAGTGACATTTCAATATGTAACTGCATATACATGATTGTTCTTTAAGCTGTATATGAAACCAGACTTGTAGTTATTAAAATTCTGTAGCTGCCATCATTAGAATGATCTTTATAATTATGCATTGATCTACAAACTTCATACAATTAATTTCTATTATGTATCAAATCATTAAGCTAAAGGTATTGTGATGCTTGTATTTCGTAGTCTGGTGAATTAACAACACATAGGAAAGTCACCAATGTGCATAGATGCTGTCTAAAGTGATTATGATGTCATCATTTGAGTATTACTTCAATATTCACTCTTTCATTGTAAATGTAGCAAACATTTTTTTACCTGAGACTGAAACAGACCACAACAATGGCGCGTCAACCCGGCAACCTAATGTTTTATTGTTGTATTTCGGTAAAAAGATTTTGACCTTGTGGAAGGAACACACGATTATTATTTACCTTCGATAAATCATGTCTTTAGTGGGCCTCGCCCTCGTGAAACATGATCTCGGGTAAACAAAGGACCTTTGTGTATATTTAAGTATATTTAAGCTACCGTGCATGGTTCAGTTTGTCTACAACACACGTGGCAGTTACACCATGAAGTCTTCCAAATCGAGGCAGTTTATTACTTTTATTTTTTACTGCAACCCCCCCCCCACCCCCCCGAAAACCAAACCTGGTCAAAACCTATAATATATTTGATAACGTAAATATATTTTTTTCCTCAATTTACTGATTCAGGGTTCTTGGCGGGGAATTGACCTCTTAAATGAATCCTTTTATTGCGTCATTTACTTAATATAACTACATACACCGGTGTGGAACATGTCTCTGAACACTTCTTAAAGAGATTTGTACATTTCAGTGATTTATCTATACTCATATATGGCAACAACTTCGTACATAAAGATCGATGTTTCCATAATGACGATGTCGGTCATGTTACTAACCCTAGTATCATATACTCCATCCCTACATCGAGGGAGTTACAGAGAAATCCACAACTCAAACGTCATAACTTATTGTTTCCCTGACATCATCGTATGGTTTCCTTCCGCATGTCATCTCTCATACCCTAGGGAGCGACAGAGGAATCATACCCTAGGGAGTGACAGGAATCATACCCTAGGGAGTGACAGATATCATACAGTAGGGGGTGGTAGAGAAAACATACCCTAGGGAGTGACCGAGGAATCATACCCTAGGGAGTGACAGAGGAATCATACCTTATGGAATGACAGAGGAATCTTGAAACATAGGAGAAAGATGAATCACCAAACAGAATCAAACAAGATACTTAAAAAGGACACTGTTTCTTCGGTTTCCATTTAAGTGATATCTATTTTTATTAGGCATTAGGACTACAAATTATATTTGAGGGGCCAAAATATTGGTAAGATATATATTTTTGCTGTGAATTGATTTTTAAAGACTAGCCATACGTTCCCCTCATTTGCCTTGTCTCTTTGCCTCCAGGGAACACAATGTCCGTTTTAAATATGAATCATTCGCAGGGCTCATGGCTGTCCTTTGCCGAAATTAGTGAAAATCCTCTCAGCAGATCTGGATAAGTACTTTTCTAAACACACTGTTTGCGACTTATGAATGACAAACACAGCGTCACAGGCCAGGTGAGTTAAAAACGAATAAGCAACATTTGACACTCCCTTTAAAAAGTTTAAAGTTGACCTCAAATAATATGTCTGTCAGAAACTATTTAAAATATATTATATTGTAATATTAAATAAAAAATATTAATACATGGACCTTACATACGTAAATCTAAACTATTTTACGTACTTGATAGGAATTCTGAGTATCTCTCAGAAACTTGGCCCACCAAGCAAGACTATCTTCAATGTGTTTAAGTCAGTGATATATATACATGTATGAAGTCACTCGACCGTATCCCCCAGTACCGAGAAGTCTACTGATAACGGCACCTTAAGTGTTCTTCAATTCTATATTCACGATGATGACTGTACTTGTAACCCCTCCCACACAGGAGGTGTGAAGTCACATAGATAATGATTGAAAACCATCCCAGTACCAGTAAAATGAGTGTTGGAAGCAGGTTTAACCCGGCATGACTTTACCAGTTTTAGGTCTAGTTTCTTGGTATCCGAAAGCCCTCCGACTCATAGGTTAAATTAAAAAAGTTCATGGTGAGCTTACAAAGTATACAGGTAGTGTTCCATATCAGACATTGATTTCTTTACGGTTTCTCGTTTCAACACTAGCTACAGGAATGAAGAAGTATGACCAACAGAACAAATACGGGAATAGGGGAGGGGGTAATGGACTGGTATGTATCAATATGCATGTGATCATCAGATGTTAATATGATATTGCTATATTGCCATGAGAAGGTGGAACACGATTCTGCATAATATTACACAGATACACAGATACACAGATACGCATTTATTCTGACAATATACATGAACCATTTACAGGATTAACAATCCTTTGATAGTCAGCTCGTACAGTAGTATACTTAGTTATCATTTTAAAGTTCATAGCTTGATTTTTTCTTTGAAACTTTATTTTTGAGGCTGATTTTTCCGATGTTCATCAAGTTCGTACTCAAATTGTTTAACTGAAATCGCATTTACAACATTAAATGGAAGGCTATTCAACATATCTTCAACTCTCTGCATGAAAGAATATTTCCTCACATTCAACCTTGAAAACCCTTTATATATTTTAAAGTTATGTCCATGTGGGCTTGACCTTCGTTGACCGAAAACAACTCTTCGACTTCTCTGTCATATTTCCTGGTAAGTATTTTATATACCTCTATCATTACTATGTTATAGCCGATGAAATTTTCAGCAATACTGTAAATGGACACTCGATGACTGTTAGAAATGGACATACAAATTACATATCATAAATTACCACTGAATAACTATTAAAATTTGAGTATGTCACGAAGCACCTTTTATTTAAAATGTTGCAGTGTACATACATTGCAGAACATTTGAACTAGACTAGATGATGGCATTACTTTGTCCCGGTCAATACATCTTTCTCAGGTCCAAACAATAGCATAACATCAAAAAGACGATAACAGAACAAAAAAGGAAGTATTTAAAATACATCATTACATTAATAAACGCGGGATCTGCTCCGCCATAAAAGGAAAGTTTTCCGGTAACTCGTGTGGAGCAACATATTTCCTTTAGATTATTATTTTTTTCAATAATCATATTAAAGATATACCCTTAATGGTAGTCAATCATAATATAATCTTTGCATTATCTTTATGTTTTGTTTGTTCGTTTTTACTTTTATTTTTGTCTTCTAAGCTTGTTTGGGTGATGCATATTTTGTTTGTTTTTGTTAGTTTGACTTGTTTTCTTTTTCTTATTGGTTCCTAGATAATAAATCGCTTCTTCCATCATTGCTTATACAAACTGTAGAGCACGACGAACTAGAACGGCAGAGTTGCCTCCCTTGAAACAATAAATTCGACATACATAATGATTGCATTCACAGAACTTTTGCATATAGTATGTGCGGGGGTCTGTATCTTCTGAAGACAGTACTCATGTAGGGATTGATGATGACTTTATTTGACCCGTCTTTAACTTGGAAAATGATACAAGTAATTGATATTAAATAATGATATATTATATGAATATAGTTTAATGATTNAAAAGACGATAACAGAACAAAAAGGAAGTATTTAAAATACATCATTCCATCGATAAACACGGGATCTGCTCCGCCATAAAAGGAAATTTTCCGGTAACTCGTGTGGAGCAACATATTTCCTTTAGATTATATTTATTTCAATAATCATATTAAAGATATACCCTTAATGGTAGTCAATTATAATATAATCTTTGCATTATCTTCATGTTTTGTTTGTTCGTTTTTACGTTTGACTTGTTTTCTTTTTCTTATTGGTTCCTAGAAATACATCGCTTCCATCATTGCTTATACAAACTGTAGAACACGACGAACTAGAACGGCAGAGTTGCCTCCCTTGAAACAATGCATTCGACATACATAATGATTGCATTCACAGAACTTTTGCATATAGTATGTGCGGGGTTCTGTAGCTTCTGAAGATAGCACTCATGTAGGGATTGATGATGGCTTTATTTGACCCGTCTTTAACTTGGAAAATGATACAAGTAATTGATATTAAATAATGATATGTTATATGAATATAGTTTAATGACGATATTGAATTCTATGTGTATTTAGAATAATGACATTTGATACTACATTGTAAAATTGAAAATATTTGTTCACAGCGTCAGCACACTTGGTCAAAAATCTACATCGTCAGCACACAAGGTCAAAAATCTAAATCGTCAGCACACAAGGTCAAAAATATACATCGTCAACACACCATGTCAAAATCTTCAACGTCAGCACACAGGGTCAAATATCTACATCGGCAACAAACAAGGTAAAAAATCTGCATCGTCAATAAACAAAGTAAAAAATCTACATCGTCAACAAACAACGTAAACATTCGACAGCGTCAGCACACCTGGGGCCTGTTCGTTTATGCGGAACAACCGGTTTGACCGTTTATAAGGGTAACAATTTCGGGTATATATCCTGGCGGACCAGTATTTACATCGTCAACACACAATGTCAAAACTCCACATCGTCAAAAAACAAAGTAAAAAATCTACATCGTCAACAAACAAAGTAAAAAATCTACATCGTCAGCCCACAAGGTCAAAAATCTAAATCGTCAGCACACAAGAAACTAATAGAGTTTCCCGCTTACTCATCAAAGAAAGGGGATGATTACTTTTCTCCCATATTATTTACTGACATAAATCTCTCATGTTTGTAAACACAAGTGGCGTAACAATATCGCCGTTCACTTTTTATGACGTCACACATATTATACCGTTACTATTTAGCGCTTGCCTCCACGAGACAGTCTCCTCTGCCCGTAGGAGGGGATAAGCTGATCGTCCTCAGACAGAACGAGAGATGTTCTTTCGTTTTGACATTTGGGTATATCTGTTCATGTATACTGACAACGATGTACCTCATACTCATTTACAGAAATATAACACAAACAAGAGAACGAAAAATATAAATTAAAAAACGGAAATTCAAGAAAATCCTTTTGGAAAGCACGTAAAATTTGTTGACATTTTGTCAATTGATTTTAGGTAATACTATTGATATCTATTTTTTCAAATTTTACTGGTAAGTTACACACAGAAATGAATTGTTTACAATATCCTACAAACATGACAAGATTCATGGTAAATTTGCATGCAATATACGACCGCTAATGTGCGCAGGAAGTTAACAAAGAACACAATGCGACCCGTATATTTCCATCCTTTTGTCATCGATTATAAAATGTTATCGACTCAATCACACAATTTGGTTTTCGTTCGTTTTTTGAAACGGCATTGCAAATCTGAATATATTGAGATGGCCATAGTCAATGTTATGCCAAACCGAGGTGAACTATTTCATTGACAAATATCAAAAAAATCCGAAACAACTAGATCAATTTTATGATATAAGTAGAATACTTAGTAGTTCACTAAAACTAGTGGTATCAATATTAAACCATGCTGTTTTGCTTGATTATTCGACTTTTTTTGCAGATTTTTATTGCTATTGTAATATTTAGTTATCAGCAAAAAACAATAACAAAAAACCAAGGCAATGTGAGACATAGACACTGCACGCGTTAAGCACGTCAAGGTGTAGCTCTTCTGTTAAATGTCCTATCACAAATATCAAGATAAAGCACTGTATAAAGCTAAGACAGTATTTCAAAACAAAAGTATCAACAAGAAAATTACCAAACAAAATTTGTCTATAAGTTTTCCGAAATCTGCCTTCATCGATATGGAGAATCCTTTGTCGTTATTCGAATCAATGCTTTGTGAGGGTAACACATGAAACAGCGAGTAAGCATTACTCTCAAAGTTGTTCAGTGATACAAAGGGACCAATATCCGCATTCCTTTCGTATAGACAATAACATCTACTATTAACATATATTGATAATAAAACGAAGATTTTGAGCTTCCATGACACATGACAAAGTGGATTGACAACGAAATTTCCAATATACCTGAACAGAAATATAATTTTGTTTGTTTAACTTGCACGCCCTGTTTGAATAATATCGATTTTGAGAATGTTTTAGCAAATCAATGAAATGTCAGATTGAGGTTTTTGAAACAGATATTTGTACTTTCTAAATGGTTGATAATGGAGGCATTAGTTATTGTATATTATTTTTATGTCAACACGACAAATTGAGTCAGGTTCTCCTTTGATTTATTTGATGAAAGGAACGGCAGCTTCAATTGAAATATACCGTGAAACCATTAATTTTTGTCGGGTTTTTAATTGTGGTGATTCCATGGGTACTCTCATTCACAAAATAAATGTACACAGGATTTTTTTTTAATTTTTGAAACCAAGAAATTTTGGCTTTAAACAGTATCTTATTTCACAATACATGATCGTCCTTATATAAACCAACCAGCTTAAAATAGTTTGTTCGCTCCTCGCAGAGTTCCTTGAAGAATATGCCATTTTTGATGAGGATCAAACCTTTGGAAAAGTAAAGCATAATACATTGTTAGGAAGATTACCTTTTATTTTTATTATCTTTTTATTTGTCTCGTTTGTTTTTGATTTCGAATAATGAGCCAATTTGTGGAAACGTAAACCACTTTACATTGTTATGGAGATTATCATTTTTCCTTTCGTTTTTTTTTTATTCCTTTTTATTTTCACGATAACAGATTTAATACAATAACAGAACACATACAATGTAGATAAAACCGGAACATAATGTTACCTGGTACGACAAGACAACAAGTGGTCTGCAGCCTGCAGCAGAAATTCTGCACATCTGGCATCGGTCATACTTCCTGTTTTATATCAAGGAGTGTGTAATTATGAACAATCTACGATCATCAATGATCACTACCTCTATACCACTGGGTTGCGGGTTTGAAGCCTGCGTTGTGCAGTCGACTGGTACTGGTCGGAAGTCGGAGGTTTTTCTCTGGGTTCTCCGGCTTTCCTCCACCAACAAAACCTGGCACGTCCTTAAAATGACTGTAGCTGTTAATAGTGAATGAGCACAA
>NW_018407182.1:588-1229 GCF_002113885.1 Mizuhopecten yessoensis | reverse complement strand
CCTATGAGTAATACATCCAGTTCCAATCCATTTAGCGAGTGAAACAATCTATTATGAACAATAATATGTACATTAGCCTCAATCTCATGTTTTTATTGAGATCCTACGACATGAACGAAATCAATATGAATTTAACAGAGCGAGGAATTTAAACAAACATAACGATATTTCTGTTAACCCTTTCACCACTGTTGACCATAATGGACCCATCCAGAATAGTGCATGCGAGAGTCTACTAAAGTTTGATTGGGGTGAAGGAGTTAAGGTATATTGTGAGATACGTTGACAGTCCAATTTTTCATGTGTCACGGAAGCTGCTTTATGTATTGCGGATGACTGTTTAGCTACCAACGGTGCGTGCATTACAGATACCTGAATCTTCAGTGTGGACGAATACAACAGGCAACGATAGATCACATCATGGTGACCAGGATCTCGTTTTTCGTTTGTGTCTTCTGTTCCTATTTTAGTGTTGTACAGAGTAAAGATTGGGCGGCAACTAATTTTTCATATGAATCTGTTCTTGAACTGCAACAGGTTTTGTTTCAAAACTACAGCAAGGATTTCCGGCCCATTCCGAATCAACAGTCACAGATTAAGATCTACTTATATTGGGGTCTTCGTTCGATAAACGCTTTCCA
>NW_018407182.1:0-451 GCF_002113885.1 Mizuhopecten yessoensis | reverse complement strand
TGAAATGCTGAAATGGAATGTCTCAACTTACAACACACCCTATGTCATTCTGAACAGTGAAGATATCTGGAATCCGGCGCTTGATCTGGGTAACCCTTCAGGAAGTGCAAATATCAGGAAAGAGTACGAACAGGGAACCATTCGCTGTACTCGAAATGGCTTAGGTTTCTTTATTGTCTCTGTAATGACAAGCACGATTTGTCAACCCGACATGACTTTTTATCCATTGGATCGTCATAATTGCACAATTATCATTACTTCTCCCGATAACTTTATGGACGAGATGGTAATAGTTCCATTGATTGATAAAGATAATTCTTCTTTGGTAATTTTTTCTCAGTGGGACGTTATCAGTCTCTATGCCTATAATGATGATAGCGGCCACCACTCCCGGGCTGTATTTGGTATTGTCTTCCAAAGAAAACCCGAGTTCATCATCCTGAATCTTTTG
>NW_018407181.1:6658-7279 GCF_002113885.1 Mizuhopecten yessoensis | reverse complement strand
CTCTCAGACTATTAGCTGTATACACCTCTCAGACTATTACCTGTAGACACCTCTCCAGATGTTCCAGTAGTTCTGTAAAGATTGGTCTGGTCTCTGGAATAGCTGCCCAGCAGATTGACATCAGCTGATATCTGTATTACAAAGGCAGATAGGACATGCATAAGGCAGAGGACAGTTGTTGTATTTACATAGGAATACTATAACAGACAGAGTATAGCTAGACCATATTTTGATACAGAGGTTTGGGGGAGGGGGTGGGGGGCACATCCGCTATTTATACCTGATGGAATCCCCTATGCCCAAAGATGTTTTTACCAAAGTACAGAAGAGAAAGATTTTAAAGATTTAAAAACTATATTGGCAGAAGACATTTTAAGGTAAACCCTATACTTATAAAGATAAAACGAAATGTACCACACACTCACAGGTAGAGGGCAATGGTAAACAATGCATATACTACCACAGAACTTACATGGGTAAAGGACAGTGATCAGGAGCTTCTAGTCGCCCACCTGTTGTCACATATTGCATGACATCTTGATTTGTACGTCCTGGATAAGGCATGTATCCCATGGAGAAGATCTCCCACAACAGGATGCCAAACGACCTGCGACAATAACA
>NW_018407181.1:1986-2482 GCF_002113885.1 Mizuhopecten yessoensis | reverse complement strand
TTGTTGGTGGTGAGGTAATAGGTGTAACAGATAAGTTAGATTGTTGGTGGTGAGGGGATACACCTCTCAGACTATTAGCTGTATCCACCCCTCAGACTATTACCTGTATACACCTCTCAGACTATTACCTGTATACAACTCTCAGACTATTACCTGTATACAACTCTCAGACTATTACATGTATACAACTCTCAGACTATTACCTGTGTACAGCCCTCAGACTATTACCTGTATACACCTCTCAGACTATTACCCGTATACAACTCTCAGACTATTACCTGTATACACCTCTCTCAGACTATTACCTGTATATACCTGTCTCAGACTATTAGCTGTATACAACTCTCTCAGACTATTAGCTGTATACACCTCTCAGACTATTACCTGTATACACCTCTCAGACTATTGCCTGTATACAACTCTCTCAGACTATTACCTGTATACAACTCTCAGACTATTACCTGTATACAACTCTCTCAGACTATTACCTGTATAT
>NW_018407181.1:0-451 GCF_002113885.1 Mizuhopecten yessoensis | reverse complement strand
CGAAACATTTAACATCCCTCGGCACTCTAAAGTATTATAACGACCGGCGACAGTAACGAACACATTTAACATCCCTCGGCAGTCTAAAGTATTATAACGACCTGCGACAGAAACAGAGCATTTACCATACCTCGGCAGTCTAAAGTATTAAAACGACCTGCGAGAGTAACGAAACATTTAACATCCCTCGGCATTCTAAAGTATTATAATGACCTGCGATAGTAAAGNGCGATAGTAAAGAAACATTTAAAATCCTCTGCTTTCGAAAGTATTATAATGACCTGCGAGAGTAACGAAACATTAAACATCCCTCCACAGTCTAAAGTATTATAACGACCTGCGACAGTAACGAAACATTTAACATCCCTCGGCAGTCTAAAGTATTGTAACGACCTGCGATAGTAAAGAAACATTTAACATCCCTCGGCAGTCTAAAGTATTATAACGACCT
>NW_018407180.1:17800-19246 GCF_002113885.1 Mizuhopecten yessoensis | reverse complement strand
GTGGAGGAACGTTTTATGCTTCTTGGAATAGAAATTCATGTGGACTTACATAAAATCCCAAAGTTAATTTTGGATAAAAAGCTAGTTAAGCTCAAGTCTATTCTTAATTCTCGNACACCTATTGGTAGAATACACATAATAAAGTCACTATTAATATCTCAGTTAAATCATTCGTTTATTTCTTTGCCAAATCCAAGTGAAAAAATTCTGGGTAAACTTAAAAGTACCCGTTTTGAATTTCTTTGGAAGAATAAGATGAACAAAATAAAGAGACATGTTGTTGTGAAAAGTTATATGATGGAGGGCTTAAAACATCTGTTTTCATTTATAGTTTCACTTAAACTTAGCTGGATAAGGATATTACTACAAAAACAAGGAAAATGGCAGGAAATACTTAAAACATAAATAAATGTTTTTCTTCTCTTCAACTGTGGTTATAAATATACATCTATCTGTCAAAATGAAAGTAAAAACTTATTTAAGAAAAAATGTTTTTAAAGACCTGGAATAGGTTGAATATTTAAGAGGGACTAAGATGGTATAAGGAGCGATCAAAGATGGAGGTACACAAACATTTTATACTCAGAATTATTTTAATGATAAATATAACATAGACACAGATTTCTGACAGTAGTATGGTGTTTTATCAGCAATAAGAAGATTTTTATACAAAACAATATTAGTCACAATACAAACATGAACATGTTTTACCCTATCTAAGCTTTAAATCTAGAGATTGTTTTACAGACATAAAAAAGGGGACAAAATATGTTTATATAATACTTACAAAAATGAGATTTTTCCAACTGGTAGAAGAAAATGGGGAGATTTGATATTAATGATGATAAATGGAAGAAAATATTTCAGATTCCTTTTTGTGTAACTTCCAGTACAAAACTTCAGTGATTACAAGTTAGAATCATACATTATATTTTAACTACAAATGTTTACTTATATAAGGCTCGTCTCACTGATAGCCCCTTATGTGGGTTTTTTCAACTTGGAGAGGGAAACAATTATACATCTCATCTGGGAATGTGACACAGTACAGAACTTTTAACAATCTTTAGGAATATTATTAGACGCATTGATCATTGTTTTCCCTTTTGATAAAAACTCCGTTATTTTTGTTTTAATAACACAAACAAGAATAGCCTATAGACTTGATAATGCAATTATACTTTTGATTAAACATTATATTTACAAAACAAGATGTCTTAAAATACACTTTCAGTAAATGCACTAATAAATACTATAAAGGATCCATATTCAGTACACAAATATATTGCGTATGGGAAAGATGATTCTTCTGTTCATGAATTTCAAAATGAATAGGAAAAATGGAATAGCCTTCTTGAGTTATGAAATATCCTTACATTTTATTAGATATACCGGGTGTCTATTTTGATGTTTTATCTGACAGTGCTTAGCCGAAATTATCTGAAT
>NW_018407180.1:2721-3630 GCF_002113885.1 Mizuhopecten yessoensis | reverse complement strand
CAAAAATATAATATTGGTGATCAATACACGATTTTTTCAATAACACTAGAATAATAAATAGGTTGATATGCCACCTCAGTCAGTCATATCTAATGTGTAAACAAAAATATAATATTGGTGGTCAATACACAAGTATTTCAATTATAATATATAATAAATAGGTTTATTATTTTTTCATATTATTCCCGACAATTATTCCTGATTGGCCAAGAGTGCATTACGTGTCCACCGATAAAAACCGATATTGACTTGGAGCGCGTGATTAATGTTGAAGGACTGGGTGTTTCTAAAAAAAGAATAATGACGTGACTCCAAACAAACGCATCGTCCCGCTTCCGTAGAGTTTTGCTGTGATTTTTTTTTCAGATTGCTCACATTACTGTTTTGAAAATAATAAAACAATTGTAGCCTTTGACTTCGGTCGATACCTGGATTTATCGACCTCAGCCAAAGGCTATAATTGAATATAATACGTCGCCTCAGACACTTGTATCAAACATTACAAACAAGGACAAATTATTACCTACATTTAGTAAATATTATTTTCCATGACAATAATGACTAATTGTATACTACAATTAGACTGGTATGCAGCCTCATTCAGTCATATCGTGTACATATGCAAGTCGGGGTACAGAGTAAGGCCTGCATTTAAATCTATTGCAAGATTAAGTACCTAATTGGTCCCAAAACAACAGGTACGCTTTTTACTAATTTATTTGAACTCCGTCAAAAACTGGAACACGAAAAATCTATTTACTGCATCAGAATCCCATCGTCCCATTATACGTATATGGGACTCGGGAATGTTGCATTGAAAAGCGCCAATTCGAAAACTGTGCGATTGATAGGAATCTGTATTCAAATCTATGAAAGACAAAGCTTGATATAATCGACTTGTGTAGAAAG
>NW_018407180.1:0-451 GCF_002113885.1 Mizuhopecten yessoensis | reverse complement strand
ACAACAACTTACATTTTGTATGACAATCATTGACATATCATCTAAACTGTTGTGGGGACCCCTTCCTCACAACAACGTACATTGTGTAAGACAATCATTGACATATCACCTAAACTGTTGTGTGAACCCCTTCCTCACAACAACTAACATTTTGCATGACAATCATTGCCATATTACCTAAACTGTTGTGTGTACTCCTTCCTGTCTTTCACGGCAAGTATGAGAGGAAGTATTCTCATATTATCAAAGCTGTTGTCTTGACGTTATCTTTACGTTTCCCAACATTGTGTGTACACGTCATTATCCTGACNAAAGGTGAAATTATCCTACCAAGCTGTAATTATGAAAAAGACTTAGCAAGCAAGTTCAGTGATTACTTTCTGAATAAAATCAGCTCAATTAGGAAAAATATTGCCGAAGTGAACACATCTGCTGACATTGACATCTCTGT
>NW_018407179.1:69571-72063 GCF_002113885.1 Mizuhopecten yessoensis | reverse complement strand
ATGTCAAGGCACATACATTTCCTACCTGTCTTCACATAAACATTGCATACAACTGATTCAAAACTAAAGCAAAGTATCTGGTTGGAATGTTCATAGTTACCAGGTGACTTTGTTACCTGTCAAACTACATTTCCGTTATCCTTTTATATGGCCTGTAATAAATGTCCAAAAACAAAGTATGTTTTGACCTTGCATTACGCATTCATATCTTTTTTTCTTTCTATCTTTGTTTATACATTTTTCAGATAATTCGAAATTATGAATTGTTACGAAAATTTAACAAATACCTCAGTACCAGCATTAGGTAGCGCGTAAGTCTCATAATAACATAACACAGAGCAATCTGAAGGTCGTGAGTTCGATCCTCACCCGGGGCACTGTATTTTTTATTCTACCCTTAATAATACAGTTGAGATATTTTCATAATAGGTTTTACTCAGAAAATCCGTATTATTAAAAAGACATTGGATGCATCGGATTTTGTATACGCATTATGCGACGTTTTCTTTAGGTGTTTATCCATAGGGTGTACTAGGATATTACGAAGCGTCTGTTGGGGCTTCATGGTTGTTGCTATGCCGTGACCACGATATATCCTCTGGATGGTTTCGGATATACCCTTTATATATGGGCTGACCATTGGACCTTTATTTCTGTTCTTATCCTTAATTTGTCCTTTCCTGTTCTTCCCCTTTCTTTGATACTGTTTTTGTACCCGTTTTAGGGCCCATTCCGGATATGCACATGCTCTCATTGCCCTAGCGATGTGATTCTTCTCTCGTGTTTTGTCCTGTTGTTATGTGACTACTGTATGCCATCAACAATGTGCCTACGACGCCTAACTTCTGGTACAGCGGATGGTGAGATTTGAAGCTCAGGTATTGGTTCTTATGGGTCTTTGTTTCTAAAGACCAATATCTTTACGGTTATGTCTTCTTTTCTTACCAATAGAGTGTTTAGGAAGGGCATTATGCCATTGGTTTCTTCCTCACATGTAAATTTGATGTTGTTAGTGGCATCTATGATGTTGATGTGTGTGGTCAAAGCCTGCTGTGACCCCTTCTTGCTTATCTCAATTATGACGTCAACATATCGTTTCAATATACTATGCTTGCATTCCATGGGGCAGTGGCTAATGCTTCTTGCTCCAGATTTACACCTTTGTGTGCATATGCTTCATTAGTCATTTGCCTGATGAAGGTGACAGAGTACATACCGTACGAGTCATTGAAACGTGTTTTGGTTTTTGTTAAAAAAACAATTATGTTGTTACAATTTCATGCATAACTTTTCTATCTTGCCATATACACATTGATGTTTTTTTTATCAATTATAACATACATGAAACTAGAAAAAAAAAGTTTAACACTTAAACTGCTATAGACCAAATATGTTGATATATAAAAGTGTTATAAGTAACATTAAAAGGGGGAAAAGAGAAAATTCTAACATTGCTAACTTATGAACAATATAGATTTAACTTGTATACAGGAACTGTTATTGTTTTGACCGTAATTAAAGTCTGCTTTGGACTCACTTGGTAAAATGAATATAACCTGTATCACATATTTAGATTGCTTATTTCGTGCCTCTATAGAACAAAACACCCAGATATTGGCTATTGAGAAGACACTCGTTTCTTGACTCGCATTGGTATTTGGTCTTATAGATTCACATATGTACTAGTGCGAAAACCCCGTGGGCAAACAAACAAACCGGGAACAGAAAGTGGAAATCCTGATTTATCCACCGACACCCCAACCAACCCTTTAGTGGCCAACTGTACCTGGTGTTACTTGCTCCCTTCGAACAGGGACTTAGGCTATCGCACATTATACCACGTGCTATATGATCGAGTGAGTTTAAGCATTTGCTTTAGAAAGCCGTCGAATAGACTTATAGACCAGAGGAATACTAGTGCCTGGTTCGCCACTAAAACAAACTTTATTCATTTTACTAATAGCTCTCCTTTCCCCCGGGTGTTAGCACGCGGGGATCTTACTGTGGGAGGAAACCGGAGAATCTTGAGAAAACAAACGTAGTCGGCAAGTTACTCCATACCTGTTCACTTCCGATCAGGGAATCGAACCGCGGCCGCATTGGTGAATAGTAAATTGCACTAGCTATCCACTGCTTCACCCGACCACCGCTTAAGCGAGGGAAAGACGACTGAAGAGAGAAAGGTAAAATATTAAAAAGATATATTTGCAACCATAATACATTTTTTTTTGTATATATTTGTTGAAAGTGGCTGATTGAACGTCATGGAGAATGCCGACAGTAGGTAATCAGCGGAAGATATATCAGGTAGACAAAAACGGCCGTCAAAAAGACTATCGGAAAATCCAATCGATACGATTCGTTTGCTAAAGCCGATCTATATGGATTCGGCTGCTAAAGCCGATACAGTCGAAAAACACTAGCACAATACGGACGATGACCAGCTTCGTGCTGGACACTGTTCGAACGCAGGACGGACGCTCACCGAACGA
>NW_018407179.1:67278-67800 GCF_002113885.1 Mizuhopecten yessoensis | reverse complement strand
TTTCGTAACCATAAATGATTTCAATTTATCTGACAAATGTAAAAAATAGAGAAAAACTATTTGATATGTCCCATAATGCATTGGTGAACGCCGACTGCCAGGCAAAAACAGTATGTGCTTTACGTACATTTATTGCAGGCCACATTAAAGGATCACGACATGTAGCTTGACAGATGACAAAGTTACCTGACAACTATGATCCCTCCGATCACCGAGACTTTGCATTCGTTTTGAATCATTTGCATACGTTGTATTACATTGATGTATAGAATACAAGGACATCGATACGTTTTATTTAATCTATAACTCTAGACGTTTAACGTTGTTAAATGTAGAAAATAAAGGAGAATCGTTTAACATTTAGAACACATAAGATTTTAACAGTTCTTAATCTACAATACAATCGATACGCTTAATTTGACAAAAAAAACCCGTAAATATTCTTGCAAAAGGCTTAGCTCTTCTGAGTGCACCAATTTTAACAAAAAAAAACCCCACAAAACTAACCGCAACCCCTTTCTC
>NW_018407179.1:65993-66786 GCF_002113885.1 Mizuhopecten yessoensis | reverse complement strand
CCTTCTCGACGACATATCTAGCAAAAAATGTGACGATATTTACCTATTAAGTGACAACACTTTTACCTTTCTGTTTAACGTGATGATACAAAAACACGATTATTCATGTTCCTAACTTCATAAAATGTACAGGTAACAGTTGATTAATTACTGCTTGGCCCTACCTTCGAATCGCTATTTTTTTGTACAGATGAAAACTGCTTCTCAATAAACTGCATTGCCGACGTTTCGTCAACTTCTTTTTTGAAGACGTCGATGACCAATCTCATTGCTGGACTGATTTTTTAGCAAAGATACTTCCTTTCTTTCTATTTTAATTGATTATTTTACATCAACCTGGATATCCTCTGGTAGGATATCGTCCCCAGTGGTAGGCTCTACTTTGTAGCTGGAATCATATATAGTACAACTTAACGGATTTTACTAGTTGCAAAGTAATGTATCTGTTGCATCGAAAAGTTGAAAATTTGTAGCGGTAAAACATAATATAGGAATCCTTCTCATTTGCCAGTTTGTCTGCATTTATTTCAGAACACTTTAGAATATGTATTTAAAATCTGTTTGCCCTATAGAATCACTGATGAGTCCTAAAGGAAGGTAGGAAATAGTCACATGGTGTAGTATATCGTGTTGACATTTCTGATTTAATTTACTCACATTTAGGATAGTTGACCCTTACTTTGTTTATCTAGTCATGATAATATTTACAAGAATACATGGGCATTTACACTTGATTTATGATAAATATTAAAACTCATTTTGAGTATTAATATATATATATATATATACTTAA
>NW_018407179.1:65356-65700 GCF_002113885.1 Mizuhopecten yessoensis | reverse complement strand
TAAAGGGATGCCGGGCTTGTAGATTGACAGGTGACAAATTCGCCTCGCAACCATAATTTCTGCAATCAGGATTTTTGCTTTAGTTTTGAATTATTTGTATTCGTTATGTTACGTTTTGTGAGAACAACAAGGAATCAATGCTTTTGATTTTGTCTGTATATCTACAAATATAGAAATGTTTCAAAACTAAAGCAAATCTCCGTTTGAAGTACATGTAGGAGAATTTGTCACCTGTCAAACAACACGCACGTGATCCCTTTTATGTGGCTTCTTACATATGTACACAAGCATAGAATATTT
The DNA here is from genome assembly GCF_002113885.1 of Mizuhopecten yessoensis. NCBI lineage: Eukaryota > Metazoa > Mollusca > Bivalvia > Pectinida > Pectinidae > Mizuhopecten > Mizuhopecten yessoensis. Next base: position 65,400 of record NW_018407179.1, on the reverse strand, counting down.
TTTTTCATGTCACGAACATCATGGCAGTACACGTTATGATTGCC
>NW_018407179.1:64346-65080 GCF_002113885.1 Mizuhopecten yessoensis | reverse complement strand
GAGTACTCGGGAAACGTTAACTTACTATGAACACCATTTTAACGTTTGTCTAGGGATGTCTTGTCGGTTCTGTATGTTAATTTAAAAAAAATGAAAACCAAATCGAAACTCACCATGTACTCTTGTAAATATTATTGTGATAAGATATACAAAATTAGGGTGCAACTATTCAAAATGTGCGAAAATTTAATCAGAGTGTCCAAAAAAATGTCAACATTATTTGTCTTACACCATATGGCTATTTCCTCCCTTTAGGACTTAACAGTGATATTTAAGGTCAAATCATATTCAGTACATATTCTGAAAAATGTTAAGAAACCCTAGCACACGGTTAGGATTCCTATGAAATGCTTAACAATGCTACACATATACAACTTCTATCTGCAAAAAGATAATGTACGTTTAAACTAGCATTTTCTGTAATCTTTGTCAGCTACAATTCCAGCTACAAAGATGCAGCCAGCCAGTGCGATCGATATCCTTCAAGAGGATACCTTCTTATGGCGTAAAATAATCAGCTAACATAGAATGTAAGAAATAACTGCAAGTAGGAATTCAGCACAGCAATGAGAAAGATACACTTTTGTATTTGATAAAAACGTTCTCAATGCAGTTTGTGATCACAAGTTTACATCCATACATCCTACGTTAGATCAAGGAGTAGTGGACCTACGTTGTTACTTAAAAACGTTATGGGGTTTGGATTGCTCATTATTATTGAAACAGTGGGAAAA
>NW_018407179.1:62446-63219 GCF_002113885.1 Mizuhopecten yessoensis | reverse complement strand
GTTTACCAGTCTTACTATATATCGATTGAGCTTAAGATGAATGAGCAAAGATAATATCTCACTGGCTGAGTCAGATGGAAGCAAATAGTATGTTACCATGGTGACAGATATAATTAAGTCACTATGCAGAAACAACTCGGGAACACACAATCTTAGCTGCCGAATAACTAGTGTTACAAATAAGGGAAGTAACCAATATTTTTTAGTAAATTCCTAAAATGTGATATGACAGTTAGTTACACTGCAGCATACAGTAAAATATCGCATACAGCACAACTCAGCATACATGTAAGCGCAGCATACCATACAGCAAAACTTACTACATAAAAAAACGCTGTTTACCTGGCAGAACAACACTCATTACACTACAATACACAGTAAAACACAACTTACTACAAAAAAAAACAACACCACTGCTTACCAGGCAGCACAACACAAAGGGCAGAACTACACTCAGAACAATACACCATACAATAAAGCACAACTTACTACATAAAAAACGTACCTAGCAGCAAAGCGCACAGGACAGCACAGCATAATGTACAATACAAAACCCAGTACAGCACAATTTACTGCAAAGTACCACTGCTTACCTGGCGGCAAAGCACACAGGACAGCACAGCATATGCATGTAGTACAATACAACACACAGTACAGTCAAACTTACTGCAAAATACCAATGCTTACCTGGCAGCAAAGCACACAGGACAGTCCATCATACAGTACAACACAACTTACTGCAAAACAAAACTTTGCTTACCTAGCAGCACAGC
>NW_018407179.1:61090-61326 GCF_002113885.1 Mizuhopecten yessoensis | reverse complement strand
AAAATGTTTACGTCCTTTACAAGTTAATATGTTAATAGAGCCTGATCAATGAATTTGATTTGTAAAACATATAGTCTGTAGATCTATATTACACCTTCATGACTTGTACATTTTCATAACCATCATCGTGATTACCATAACCATCATCCTCATCATCATGGAATACACACACACAGAGAGAGAGAGAGAGAGAGAGAGAGAGAGAGAGAGAGAGAGAGAGAGAGAGAGAGAGAGAG
>NW_018407179.1:60901-61071 GCF_002113885.1 Mizuhopecten yessoensis | reverse complement strand
AGGGGAAGGGGATCCGAAGTGTCAAATATTTACAATGTCACATGGAATTCTAACGTAAGCAACTGATATATGTGAATGCCTCACAACAGAAATTCAAAAATATTTCATATAAACTCAGATTTATGTGCGTAAACTGTTCCAATTAATTATTCTAATGATGTTATATAGTT
>NW_018407179.1:11941-55545 GCF_002113885.1 Mizuhopecten yessoensis | reverse complement strand
TAGAGTAGAAGTTATACGTTGTATCATGCAGATTTGTAAATCGTTCAGGCACTACGTACATAAGTCTGGATCATGTTCATTCTGCCATTCCTCATCGTTCCGATGTATCTGGGAATGTCAATTTTTCCTGTGTTCTTGCCATGAATAAGCAATTCGTTTAAACCGATAAAAGTACCAGTCCTTCCAATGCCAGCACTGTAAAATTAAGTTATAGGGTGCATTCCTCTTCGTTGGATTTCCAGCCAAATTGTCTATCAGCGTTGCGAGATTAACATCTATAAAATGTCTAAACTAGTTGATGAAGGAATTAATAGGGACATTGAAGGGATCACTGTCATAATATCGTATCAAAATATATTTTAAAAAAACTGTAATAATATGTTTTTTTTAACTTTTTTAACTTTTTTATTTTAATTAGAGACGTCTCAAAAAACCGATGAGACCTGCTACTTGAATATGACTGATTTTGTTTATAGAAAAAAATAACCAATGCTGCTAGCGGTAAATTCAAAACCTCCGGTAACTGAACGTTTTAAAAATATATGAAATTGCGTTTTGTAAACAAGGCCTGAGATACCATGACATTATTAAATATACACCACAAGTCTGTCGTAACTAACCTCTGAGCATAAGAAAAGTAAGAGCCCCGATTATTACTTAAAATTCTTCTAAACCTATTGTTACCACTATATTTAACTATAAGCAACACTTGTATTTAGATTATCTTCGAATAACTTCAGTATGTCCCTTGTATACACCAACATGTAGTAAACTGGCAATCTACATAATATAAAACTGCTAGTATTTTGATGAGGCTGCAAAGTATATACAGACACATACATGTTTTAAGAATTCCAAGGTCCTCATTTTATTCATATTCGTTGGAAAATGGTACCATGCAAGATATAAAACCAGAACACTCTGGATAATACACACACATTTCAGTTGGGTGATGTTAGGTCTATCATTCTAGACAATATAGCGGCTTGAAATCCAAACTGGAAACCCAACGTAAATTTGTATTTCTTGACCCAGCCGTTCGAGCCACACTCGATGCTCTGCATGAGATTAGTTTGAATCAATATCGTTAAAATAGCATAATTAAATTAATTCCTGTAAACACTATTGCATATACTGCTTAAACAAGAAGCCAATGACCTTAGCGGTCACCTGATATATAATTATATAGGTAGTAGTAGCTCAATTTCATTGTTGAGATGTAATGTGGAAATCCACATGTAAACGAAGTGAAATACAATGGTCATATAACCAAAGGATAACAATTTTAAAAACTATTTAAATAAATTATTTTGCTTCAGTGAAAAAAAAAATATTTATTGTTTTTTAAGCCTATTTTTCCTTTTTGGACAATCCCTGGGATAGGTATGGATCTTACTTTCTGATACTATTTGATTTCAGTTTCTTTATAACTATTCCAACCAGACTTAATTCCTGCTGAGAAGGGACAAGATATGTAGTCAGAAGAGTTAGTTCCCTATATAAGCCAATGAGAACAAATGAGCAAAGGGTAATAAAACTAACAATTTATATAATGCACTAATAAGGGCATTTCCATCCATAAAAAAAACTTGATTCTTGTACATCTGAGTGCAGAAATAGTTTAAATATGAAAGATTTCCCCCTTTTTGGTTCACCCCTCCATCTCCTGTGGCAAGGCCAGAATTTTTTATACCGTCTAGTAGCCATCTTGTACCCTAAACATGTTGTTTACCGGGTACCTATATAAACTATAGTAAACTTACTCTTTCCCAAAGTGAGAATGGTTGACCAGGAGTGATGCAATTTACAATTTAGCTAATGCACCTGAGGACCTTTCTATCCAAGAAGAGTATGTGTTTGTAAAACATCCGAGTCTGATGAAGAAGTATTTTTTTTTAACCTTTAACCATTTCCCCCCATTATGGCACAATCACTCAAGCCCCTGGGCATCGGGCAGGATCTTATTTTCTCATACCATCTAATTACCATCTGGCATCATAATCATTCCAACCAGGTTTGAATGATTTCCTGCTGAAAATGGACAAAATATATCCTAAAATGGGATTTCCCTTTATAAACTGTAGTACACTTTTACCCCTCCCCAATGGAGAACTGATGGGCCGGGGTTAATGCAATTTACAATCTAATTAAAATCCCTGATGAACTTCCCATTCATGCAGAGAAATAATCTGTACTATCTCTGAATCTGACGGATCTGGCCCCTGGGATTGGGACAGGAATTCCAATTTTATAATCTAATACTGTCTTGCTCTAAGAAATGATTTTCATCAAGTAGGAATAACTTCCTACGGAAAATTGACAACATATACCCAAAAATGTTATTTCCCTAAATACACCATAGTAGACTCCACCCCCTCCCCAACAGGGAACAGTTGTTCCGGGGGTACTGAAATTTATAATTTAAATAAAATCCCGAATTATTGTTTCATCCATGCAGATAAATAGACTAGAACATCTGGGTATGGAGAAGAAGAGTTTTGAAATATTTGTTATTTTTTTCCTTTGGGGCCCTGCTTTGGCACCTATGGATAGGATAGGAGTCCCAATTTCACCGTTTTGTAGTCCACTGTTTATCGAGCAGAAATCATCAAACTGTAAAAAAATGTACGAACGACGGGTAACGATGGACGAAAACAATCATATTAGGTCACTTGAGCAAAGCTCAGGTGACCTAAAAAGGGAGACATGTTCAACAGTACTACTTAAAAATATTACAAATTTTGATCAATAAATCGTAGCTTTTCAGGCGTATGTATACCAATCTTTACGTTTGATGGAGAGTTTTATCGAAGTGCTGTTGGCGTAGCCATTGGGACAGACTGAGCACCACCGTTGACTGACTTATTTATTCTTTCATACGAGGTTTATTTATAGAAAATATTGACATCATGAATTTAAAAACAGGAACGTTACCGATCCGACTACATCAGTCGCTTACCTTGATGTTTAATCTAGACATGATGCTGCCGAAGGCTTGCTACTACATTTATAAGATATTGAGTATACGTTAGACATTTTACTATTTTAACTTTCCATTCCTATGAAGTTATAATCACAGGACCATTTTCCTTGCTACGGTGCTTACATTTTGATATTCACGAGCTTGAAATGATAATCGGAATGTCCATAATAAATGTCAAATTTTGAAAGACGAATAGAACAATGTTTTGAGAGATGTTTGATATGCAAAAGTAGGGATTTTACGTCATAATGTTTCATAACGTCATCACTTTCTGTGTTGTCATATTAACATAAATATGCAGTTTCCCTGTTGCACCATCTAAATAGGGCAAAGGGCTTGTGGACTTTATAAGCGACACAATGAAACTAAGATTGGTACCTGCAGTGTACAATCATCTCTCCCGTCAGTTGTGTTTTGTATGACGTCACACGGCGGTCGAAGAGGACGAGCTCCAACGAGTCCGGAGTTCCATGGTCAGGCCATTTAGTAAAATGAAACTGATGGACCATACGCTCTTCTTTTGTCTACAGTGAGGATCATCGGGTGCATTAGAGACAGTAATGATCAGCTCACTAATGCTTATCACTTGCAATATGAAGAATAAACAATAAAATTTCAAGTTGGTTACATAATGATTTAAAGTGAAATCAATACCTTTTTATGGACCATTGAAATATCACGGATGACATAGAAGGCATAGGTCATCTCTCTGTCAAGTTTGAGCTCAAATGTCTGTGTAGCAAGTGATTCTCCTTCATCAGGCCAGTATTTGTGACATTTTACCTGTAGAAATAACCAAAGCGAGTTTGAAATGGATATACAAAATTGTACTTACAAGCAGGAGAAAAAAAAATATTCACAAACCATTCTCATCTGTTTCTTTTTCTTTTATTTACTTTTACTTTTCGGGCATTATCTAGTATACTAGAAAAACATAATATACACTAGCATAACCAAATACATACATTGCGACCCTCTTGAAGGTTTGTCAACATAACAATCTTCCCAGAATTCACCTGCCACACCATCCTCCAAAAGTCGTCCAGAGTGTTTTTCTTCGGGCCTTTGTACAGCAGTATGTATAAATTGGAACGAAATTACAATTATTATTGGACAAACAGTTACATAATGGCAATGCATTAATAAAGCTAATACTATACATAACGGATTGTCCCCCTTTGATCAGAAGAGGCTTTTGATTTATTTGTGTTCGGTTTGTCGCTATATATTGTAGTTTAAACATTTTTTTGTTGGAAGGTTTTAATAACATAAAAAATGCTTTCAAACGTATGGTATAATACCTTGACTGGCAATGTACGCTTTTTCGTTTCCAATTCCCTGTAATAGATCAATATAATATATTATTGTTATTAATATTACATGGGTACAACTTATTATACACTGTGTAAATATAGTAAATGACAAATTAAATGTTTGTTTTTTTTTATTTTGGAAAAAAAATGTCGTAATTCAAGTTAAATGTTACGTTTATTTGTATATCCTGTGTAGATGAATTTGTCACTTGTAACCATATTGGTTATCTTATAGTTGTCAATAGCATGGTGTCGAACACATAACAAACGAAAACAACAATAATCTTAACAAAACTACCAGAATTGCTTTTATATGTATGCTACAATCAATATAAGACAGCTCGATTTCGCGACCGACATACTTACATCGATATAATTTGCGTTGATGTAGCTTGTATCGACATCCTTGCCTTTTGCATCTAGTACGATTCTGGAATGGTCATCTGCAATATAGTTATATACTAACATGTAAACAGATGTGTGATAAACAAAATATGTGTGAATTCATTAAGTGTTCTTTATACAGTAAATCGTCATATATTTCTTGTTATGTTTATGTAGTTAAACTGATTAAGATAATAACTCTGTTATTGTAAAGAGTATTGCTGTGGTACAGAAATAGACAATTTCTTACACGGGAAGGTTGTCTTGAATCTGTTCTTTGGTGTGTTTGATGTCTTTTTGCCAGCCTCGTGCGGATATACTGCTCCCCATGGAAACGTCTAAAAGCAATGTATTTATTAAGTAAAATATCATCATATGTAGGAACAAAATCAAGGAATGTCTTTTTGCTTAATACCAGTAGAAATAGTGTGTTTTCACGGTATTGAAGAATCAACCTCAAGAACATCTAAAGATACGTCTAATTCCTTCCTTATGTAATGATTTGCTACATGTATTAGTGCTGCTCGACATTGTTGTTTTATATATCATCAATGAATGATGTACACATGCATTCAAACCTGAAATTCGTCTTGAAATGCTGCCGCTTTATTTTCCATCTTGCTATCGATGATAGACCGTAGTTCATGAATAGGGACACCAGTGACGTCAACGTTGTTATACACGACGTCATCATCAGTTTGTGGGTCAATGTCGTGTACGTTCACGTAAACCTGTCTGTCTTCACTTGTAGTATCTTTAATATCAAGCATATGTATTAAAGAAAAACTGGATACTTTCGAAAAGTTTTTTTTATCAAATATAAACAAGTATCTTACGTACATATGTATATGTACCCGTTTATTTTTATTATCAATATTTATTTTACGTATAATACACATCTTTCCGCTTCTGGTATTAAACATGAAAGTGTAAATCAAACACGCCAGTATGACGCTAATAGTCCTCTCTTCCGTAGCTACAACAAAATATATCTGTGTTGTATCCTGCAGACGCTGTATACAGGAATACGCTGATATATGGAATACGACTGTGACTTATAATCAAAAGTCAAAATGTATTGCTAATGCTGCAATACTAAAATACTATTTGACCCAGTCAAATGTTATCCTCCACATTTACATAAAGAAAAAGTGATGCAAATAACACAATACCTAATTATGACATTACTAAGTGGTAACCTATATGTACAACATTTACCTCCACTATTTGTTTGCGTGTCTGACGTTTCAAACGGGATTGGTAATGACTCTACATTTCCAAACGCCTTGCCTCTGCCTTCAAGGTGATTTTCTTGTTTGTGTTTTGGTAATCGCTTCCTAAAGATACAGGCATGAAACAAATTCGAAATGTTAATAATCAAACAATATTAAAACATCATCTGCCAAGTTTCACAATACAATTAACGTGAGTGCATACCTTCTAAGGACGATGACAGTTGCTATAACAACAAGAACAATCACAACCACTGCTCCAACACCAGCCCCAGCGTACGTTCCTGTTTGGTCGTCTGAGACTGACATCAACTTTTCTGAAATGAACACAATTGTGCTGATAACTCCTTCTCGTTCAATTGATATGTAATATATTTGACAGATTCCATTATGGTTTCGTCATTTTCATATTATGTTTTTTTAAATAAAATCTACATAAACTGAGTGAAATATCATCAGTTATTTGTTTTATAAATAAAAAAGGAAACAACATAAAATCAAAATACTTGTAGTGCACTTCTCTCCTTCCCATCTATTTTTACACCCGCATGTCCCGTGTGTCATGTCGCTACATAAGCATTGTCCGTCAGACCTTCTGCATGAAACAGCACTGCACTGCCCACATTTCTCTTCACAGTTGAGTCCAAAATATCCATTCGTACAAGCTAATAACACAAATTGAAGTAGTGTAATTGCAAACAGAAATGAATTCGGGTATCACATGTTATTATAAAAACATCTTTATTAGAATGGATTAAAATAAGATGTGTGAAGCTTTTAGAAATAATCTATTGAAGTAGAAATGAAATATTAAATGATGAAGATCTTTCAGGTGAAACATTTTGATTATAATTGACGATAAGGAAATGAAGCAATATGCACATGATTCATTGTCTTTTTACAATGATAGTACGTAATTTGAATCTTACACAAACTATCTTTTCTATGCATGATTAATAGCTAAGCCATACTTTGACAAAATGTTAATGATATGTAAACTGTACCTATGCACGTTCCGTTGTTCTGTTGGCATTCACAATGACCAGAACATGACATATTACAATTTAGTCCAAAGAAACCAGGTTCACATGCTACAATACAAATAGTTCATATTTACACAAACGACTCCTTTTGTGCATTACACCTAATGCCAACTCAAATGGGGTAACGTTATTATGTTCTAATGTAAATTAAGTTTACTAACCCTCATTATTTCAGCCCGATTGACTGAATATCCGATCATTGATCAAAACAATTAATATTAAAAGTTGCCCCGTACAATCCAATTTTGAATATCAATATCAATTTGTTATTAAGATTGTTATGCCTTTAGATTAAACAGAAATGTTTTGAGTAGATACATTAAACAAGTTTGAATTGTAATGGGGACCATAATAGAAGTCGTCCCCTAAACAAACCCTGTTGTCACAAATGATACATAAGATGGACTTTCCAATGCCATAATGCACTAACATAATAATGCTTGGCAAAATAAAAAGAGAAGGATAATTCACGTCTCCTTGGCCTCAACACATGTATATGTCAAACAATTATAGGCCACAGCGACCATGTTTCATAACCGATCGGAACATGAGACTGTTAACACATACAACGAACTTAACGTACCCTTATCTATTACCAAAACATGAAATGATCGGCAAATAGAAAAACTGACTCTGTTTGCAAGCATCATTGTACCTGAACAATCCCCGCTACTTCTGGCACATAGCGAGTCTCGACAGTTTGCCGGACAAATCTGCTTACAGTCAATGCCATAAATATCGGGTGCACATTCTAAAACACAATTAAACAAATACATGTATTGTCGTCTACTTGCAGTAATGTTTACATAAGATTTGTATCATGGCAATTATATTTGCCTTGCTGTAGGCTGTGTAATAAAATACGTCTTTTTATTATTTGATTTATGGAATTTGTGTGTTAATAATGTACATTTAAAGTATCCTCTTCACGTATGAAATCAAGTTTCTAACTGCGATATAGTTTTGCTATACCCCAAAATTACTTACTCTGTCTGTTTTACTATGCCAAAAATGTAATATTCAACACGCTACAAAACATTATCTCATGCAGTCACGTATCAACGATAAATGAACTGAGAATATCTATACGCAAGATCATAATGATATCTTTCTGAACACATTACAGCCGTCTCAAAAATAATTTATCTTGTTAAACAAAATTCGGGATTAAAGGACTAACAATGCTTTTGAGATATCGGTGATTGCTTTCGTTAAAAACGTTTCGTTATGAGTTTACACCATGTATGATCACCATTGTCCCAATTGTATTGTTATACATACACACTTAAAACGTATACTTACCGGTAATGCAGCAAAACCTAGATGTTACAGTAGTCAATGCAATAAAGGATAGATATCCTTATATTTATAATTAATGTTTTTTTTATGTGTAACCAGCCATTTCACGTTTCAAACTATCAAATAGGAAAACTATAATTTTATAATTTGAATTCTGTCAATGACCTATCATGTCACTATACCTGTACATAACCCACTGGTTTGATTACATTTATCCCCTTTACAATTGGACGGGCAGCTTGTGTTGCAGGTATCACCATAATAGCCAGGTCTGCATGCTTAAATAAAAATAACATCAGCAGTCATTTGAGACTTAATACATACATTGTTCACTTTACACTACAAAAAATGATAGGTTAGGTATATATTCAAACAAGAATTTCAAGAAAACTCAGGTTTGAATAAAACATAAATACGAGTTTACAAGTACATTTGTATCTCTTGTCATGATAGGAATACCTAGGGGTGGGGAAATTGGCAGGTGTGAATAAGGATGCAGAGCGGAGTAGAACAGGGTAATTGGAAGCAAAGTGGGTTATAGAAATACATATTTTCTTGCTATTGTCCTATAACTTGGTAATAGTTTATGAAAGATAAAACGCTAGTACGGAATGCAAATTTATGTGAAAGATCAAAAAAGAATTATAACAATCATCTGTTAAATTTAAGCACAACATTTACGTTCAAAACCTTTAAATATCCATGAATTGCGCTAAAAGCAATCATGCATCACCGAAAGGGCTCCACATTAGACGCATCTACGAGAGGCATTTGGATAAATCATGTCACGTTTTTCCCCGTATATATTCAGGTTAGCCGTTTCCATAATCTATATATATGTTGTAGGTATACTTATCTCAATGATGTATGGAGTTTTAGAGTATTACGCACATATATGCAGTGTACAAATTGAAGAAACGTTAAACCAGCAAATTCCTGATGAATGATTTCAAACTACATTTCTATTCAAAAATGGTAATAACATATTAAAGAGAGTTATTGAAAAACATCGGTTTAATTTTTTTAAACCAGTTCGATTTTAGGATATTTTAATCTACCCTCCCCTAAATATAATACTAACAAAGCATTTTATGATTCAAAGTTAGATAGTCATCCCTAACAATGGCTGAAAGAAACAGAGCTTAACATGCGAGTACGTCTATTTCCACTATCATATGGTTTTGAAATTTAAGTAGTAATGGAAGGTATTTTCAACTTTAATTCATTTATATAATACCCATTCACAAAGCAGCAAGACAGCGGCAACTTAACCCTATTATTCTGATAGATTATTTTTCCATATTAACTGAAAGTTGGAAGTTTTGATGGTATAGAGGATGTCTAAATACGCTTTGATGGACTGTAATTAATGAGTGGGCTTTTAACTCTTTAACGATTTTCTCTATTGCAATTTAAATTCACCAATACAAAAATAAACAACCATATACTGACAATAGGATTTTATTGACAATTGAAGCATCCGTTTTAACTTAGGAAAATAGATTATGAGATATATTGAAATATTAGTCATCAGTGCGTAGATCAGGTGTTCTTTTTAAATACTTACGACTACAGTTTCCGGATACTTTGTCACAGACATGATTGGTACAACCAACAGAGCAGACATCACAGGACGATCCGAAGAATCCATCCTCACAGTCTGGCCAATGCAAAAGGAAAATCAACTTTATTTAGTTCCATATTGACATTTCAACAACATATCAATATACAAAACGAACATATCATATATAGAACAACCATGTATTGTATGCATGTCAAACATATACATAATAAGTATCCTCTTGTTTTTTAACGTAATACTTTCTCAATTTGATGTTATTCATTTTTTTTTTTCATTTTGATGATCGATAAATATACAATCATCAAATTATGCTGTTACATTGTTTGCGTACTTCTACCGGCATTTGTTTTTATGTCATACTATTATTCTGCTGTCTTTCTACATATGTTATCATGTTCTAAAGTACCTATCTTGATTGGCAAAGATAATGTTAATTCTAACAAAAACGGCATAAGGTAATAGCTGTGCAGGTTTCAGCTATATATGTTTTTCCCTCGGTTGTAGGGCTGCAAATTATACACCATTAATATAATTTGAACATCTTTTTAATTTTCATTTAGTAGACATTATAAACAAATCAATATCGGATCTTTAACAGTAACGTGAAGTTATTTGTATGCACAATTGTTCTTTATTGTCTATGTTAACATGACAAATACAATATATGAAAAATAAATGCTTTCTAACTAATCCTTATATACATGTAACACATTTATATACATATTTTTCATACTTTCCACTGATGCATACCTTCACACTCTCCATTGATTTGCATACATTGGTTGCCTTTACAGTTGAACAGGCAAGACTGATTGCAATTGCTGCCATAATACCCGGGAGTACACGCTTTCATGGAAAATCATAAAGAACAAGTAAGAATCCAAAACAAAGGTAAGAAGCTATATTTTCATTTTCTTCGTTTTAGGTCTTTAATTGTCACTGGAAATGTGATTGCATTCAATGGTGCTCGATACATGTACATTTTAAAATTTGTTTATTGTGAACCGAATCTATCCAAGTTATAATAAAATAATGTTATGTAACATGGCATCATTAAGTTGATAAATATATATCAGCAACAAATACCTCCGAAGTGATATCATTTTAAAACCAGAACGAATTTGTGTTCCCACAAAGAATGCATTATATTTATTTCATGACAAGAATTTTAATTAACACAAAATGTAAAAAGAAAATATGAATTCCATATCAATGATGATTTAAACTAAAGTATATCGAATCAAACGCCTTATTTAGTCGTTAGCTTACAGTTCTATTTTATTTAGTAGCAGAGGTATTTGTTAGTCGTTGGCTTACATTAAAAGTTCTAGTTTTATTTTGTGTATTGCCCGTTCATTTAACAGAATATGAAGGAATATTATAATATTGTATATCGTCAACTCTAAGGAAATGAAGCAATGTAGGGATTTCTTGTCTGACTCCCCATAAAACAACTTTATCTCCATACATTTGACTTTAGTGACCTTGAACGAAAGACAACTCCATCAACGTTTACAAAACTGAATTCCATTCACATGAACAACATACTTGCTAAATGTCCAGACACATGGACCTTTGGTTACGAAGAACAAAAAGGAAAAGGAAAAGAGGAAAAAAGCTATGTTTTTTTGTTTTTTTTTAATCAAACGTGTTATTTGACAAATTTACCGGTTATCAAATTTTTGGATTCCTAATGCTGACAGATTTTATTGGTAGCTAACTTTTAAGCAAAGTATGGTAAATAGACTCGTTTTAGAACTATGTAAATGAACGTGTCAGAAATGGATATGTTTTTAATTCGTAATAAAATTTCAAATACTTTTCTGCTTTAACATCAATAAATAGAGGAATTCGTTCTTGCCATCGTGTAATATTCGGTATCAAAATAACAGTTTGAATATGTTGCACACGATAATGATTTAATTTTATATCAATTATGTCATTTAAATGCTTTAGGAGGACTTGTTTTACCGTACCTTGAATACCCACTCATGTGTAAGTCAATGAGGTCACGTTTGTCATAAACTTCATTCTGAAACTATGTAACTGTTCCTGATTTAAGCTTCATATATCCATACCTTAATGTATTTATCTTGTTTCAAAATTCCAAGCGGGGGTCGATGCTAATGTTAAATCTCCAATGGCGTTGACCCTAGCATTATAACTATATGATTGTACTTCTGTTACTTCGTCAATAATCTCACATATCACCTTACCTGTACATAACCCACTCGTCTGATTACATGTATCCCCTTTACAATTGGACGGGCAGCTTGTGTTGCAGAAATCACCATAATATCCAGGTTTGCATGCTTACATAAAACAGAGCACCAGCAGTCATTTGAGACTTAATACATACGTCGTTCACTTTACTTTACCAAAAAAAAGAAACGCAGGCTTGAATATAACATAAATACGATTTTACAAAAGTCTCTCTTCATATACAAATACAATTGTATCGTATCTATCTTCAAGTACATTTAGAAGTCAAGTCAAGCATATGAAATGTGTATCAAAAATTCAAATTCATTACTTTGAGCATACAAAACGAAAATATAAATACATCTGATTCGATTTGTAGAAATGTCTTACAATTACATCAAACAATTTTTCTGCTCAACTTTCAATAACAAAGTCACCATACCTGTACATTTTCCTTCATTTTGTGTGCATGTGTTGTTTTCACAATTAGAGAAACATAACCGATCACACTTCACCCCAAAGAAGCCGTTGAAGCAAGCTGAAAGTACAAAAATATGTGAAGCTAAACTTCTGTTTTTAATTTCAATTGTTTCCATCTGCGATATATTGATCACGAAAATATTGTTAAGATTTTACCCAAGCTTGAGTGTATACACTTGTTTTGGTGTGGGGAGGCAGGCAGGGGTATAGTAAGATGTGTACAGGGATGCAGAGCGGATACGGACAGCGTTATGGGAAGCAAAGCAGATCATAGGAACAGTTACTTTCTTGCTATTTTTTCACATCTTCTATAATCGTCCTATTTGATACCAACTACTTTTACACAAACAATACACGTTTTAAACGTGTCGCAACGTTTGGAGACCAACGTAAACAGTTGTTAAGCTATTACTGAGTGAGATATTTGTATTATGTACATGTACAACGATGAGAGAGAAAATGTATATTTTTATGTCACTCGACAAAATAAGAGTTTGATATCACAGATTTCCAAACTGATTAATCTTATTGCAGTTATTGTCCTAAAGCTTGGTAATATTGTATGGAAGTAAAACATTAGTATTGCATGCAAACTTATATGAAAGATAGGAAATAATTATAACCAATCATCTGATTAATATGTATGTAAACATTACGTTTGTAAACCTTTAAATATCCATGAATTGCGCTCAAAGCAGCCATGGATCATGGAAAGGGCTCCACATTAGACGCATCTTACGACATGCATTTGGATAAATCATGTCACTTTTTCTCTCTACCTATGCAGGTTAGCCGTTTCCATAGTCTTTGCATATCCTAGACATAGTTTTCTCAAACATCCATAGAGTTTTAGAGCATAATGCACATATACGTATGCAGTGTACATATAGATGAAGCGTGTCTAAATAAGCTTTGATTGACTGTAGTTAATAAATGGGCTTCTTATAATGATTTTTTTGTCCATGCATGCTTTAATTTAAGCATTAACAATAATCTGGTATCAGCGACAGTGTTATATATCTTATATACTCTCTTAAACAGCTAAATGTTTTTTTTCTTTATTGCAATATAAACAATATAATATAAGTTAAGAATCCTCATTTTTTCCAACGCAATGTCACCTCAATATGATGTAATTCATTTTCATTTTGATGATCGAGATATATACCATCACCAAATCATAATCGGACCTGGTATTTAACAACCATGTTGTAAAGTTTTTATAAAGTTATATAATTTCCTAACTAATCCTTAAATAAAAAATTGTCTACACGTTGTTTTTCATACTTTTCAGTGATACATACCTTCACACTCTCCATTGCTTTGCATACATCGGTTGTCTTTACAGTTGAACGGACAAGTCTGATTACAACGGCTTCCATAATACCCGGAAGTACACGCTTTCATGGAAAATCACAAAGAACAAGTCAGAATTCGAAAATGATTTTAAAATTCTGTACGGATATTTTATATAATACGTGGAAATGTATATTGAAGACTGCTTATCATACGTTGATTACTTGAAAAAGAAAATGTTATAATGAGCATGATGTTTTATTGTTAGCATGATAAGACATATCACTGCACCGAACGCCTATACGACGTCAAAGCAAAGACAATGCACAGTATGTTGAATCAAGGTATGATGACGACCTTCACTCTTTGTTTATACTTAAATTGAGGTTTATCACAACGGTTCTCATGAATAGAAAAAAATAATGATAAACTGATTTGTTTTCTCTCGTTCAACAGGCAAATGGCATGTTGTATTTTTTTTCCAGTATTAATATCTTAAGATATATGTAATTACATGCACATCCTCCGGTCACTGGATCACACAGACTTTTGGCACATCCCACATCACAATCTGAATCACAATTACCATCACCATATTTCCCAAGCGGACAACCTGAAATATATTAGCATACGAGTTCGGACATAAGCCCATCTGTTATCATTTTGAGAAATAATAAACTATATAATTAACCAAATTTTATTGTTCTACCATTGGTCAAATACCTTGGATGTACACATTTCTGTATATGTTACAAATTCCAAAACGTTATTATGATGCAAAAAAATGTATACTAACTTTTTTATTGCAACATCATTCACTGATTTGTAGACATACACAACTTAACAAATGCCAAAGATGATTATTGAAATGGAAGACACTTATCCTGTAACTGAACAAAAAATAAATAAAAAAAATGAACAGATACTTTAAGATGTTGTTATGGTTAACCATTTTTCTCAGATAGGGATTCATGAATATTCATTTATGTCTAAAATACAACTTTTGAAAGTTTCATTATCCCTCAATATTCTCTACTAGTGTGAATACATTTTTTTAAGATTAAATATGTCCGTTACGTACCGTACACTTCTACCTCACAAAGCTCCAGAATAGCGTTATCAGAGTACCACGATATACCTCCTGACCGTCTGTCGCTGTATATCGTCAGGTACTGGGCGCTACCTGTACATGGGATCTTTGGAGTCAATGACAACGCAGCCGACGTTGATGTTGTGTCTTTATGGCAAAGGGAACCGTTCCGCCAATCAGACGTGTTCGACTGGTGTATTTGATAGCCACCAAATCGTTGTCGTTGCAGATAATCTTGATTTTCATCTAAATTTGATAAACAAGATTTTCCGCTAGAGCTTATGCTCATACAGTTGGGAGCAAACTTAACTTGGTAGCGTAGTGCACTGGAGTTAACAAGAAACGTGAACTCCAGTTCACTAGCTTGTGCACTGGAGTTAACACTGAAGTAAACTGGAGTTCACATAAATGAGTTCGCATTGATGTGCACTGGAGTTAACTATAGTTCACAAGTTACTTTTCTTTTTATTTTATATCTGGCCTTTGGATCAGTTTATACATACAACGATTTTCTCCCCTCCTGCCTGCTCTATAAATAGATAAATATATAAAAGATTAGATGTTACATATTCATATACTTAAAATTATTTAAGCACTATCCTGTTATAAAAAAAACATAATGACTATAGAGCGTGATACCCTATTGAAATATTACAACATGCAGACTTCGATCCATGGTACATGTATTGGTTCAAAGTTTATAATACTTTTTCTTAAAGACGTAATCACCATTGAAGTTTCTTTATAGTTATAACAGTGATTCGTCTACATTAATCTTTGTTTTTTTGTATGATTATTTTGGGAAAAAAAGTAAAGCTTATGTAGGTAACTACATGTACTGTGAATAAGAACCAATACTATGAATATATGTATTATCTCATTCATATTGGGTAACAATTAACTGTAGTTACAGGAATGCAGATCTGAATTCCAACAAAACATTTATTCAGAAACAATTTAAGAATATGTAGGTATCCAAATTGACATTTCTACAGGTAAATTTAACATGTCTGATCCCTATAGCTAGCACAGGAAAAACTAGGGTTGAAATGCCCGGAGGTGTGTGTATTACACATGGTATAGGGTATAATGTCAAATTCCATTTACCTCCTGATCAGAACCCAAGGGAAAAATATGAGTAGAACGTATATATGGGGGAGGGGAGAGGGAGAACCGTTTACACACCAGCGGTATAAATTCTCTCTCTCTCTCTAATATTGATACAAGGAAATGGGAATTTTTCTAGTACGGAATTAGATGATCTCTAAGTCTGTGTTTCTAGTAAGAAAAAATGTTTAACAACATGTTCACAATAAAAAAAGATATAAGAATAAACTTAAAAATGTCTACAAAAATCAAACTTGTATTATCCAATCAAAATAAACACCTAATAGTATTGTCAGATCACCTAACCAAAGAGTAGATGATTTATGCATAAAGAATACCATAGTAGTATATATATGTAATTATCTTTTAAAACATGATTAATTAACTATAAATGATAGCTGCTCCAAGTCCTTGGATCATTTTTTTAAAGAACAGATTTGAGTGTGTTTTCAAAAAAGTACTAACATTGCTTTACTGATTTCATCTTCTTGTAATCCTTCCTGATTTTTTTTTTTTTTTTTTTTTAATTTAAATTCCTAGTAGACCTTCTAGTTCTTTAATTTTAACATGTGTGCCCTGTATTTATTATAGACTACTGAACGTACAGGTACAAAAGGCTATATCATGGTTCAGTGACCCATTAGTTGATGCTGGAGTGTGTTATCATTTAGTGTTGACTATTTATGTAACGCTCAGTTTGTAAACCAGTCACTATTTTAAAATTGAATTGTACCTGAGGCTGTTATTTCCACACAAAGGGACAGCCACATTATCTTACCTGTAACAAAGTACTGATTTACCTGTGTATATCTACTGAACAGACAATTGACTGGATTAATTGACAGGATAAATTGCCTTTTCTCAAGGTGTTAAGATTAGGTTCAGCCCAGCAAAATCCCATGTGACCACAGGTGAATGGTCAGTGGGTGGTCATTGTTATATAGTCTCAGGTATATAGCATATTGAAAATATAAATATGTGTCAAGGGCTGATTACATAACCCTGGCAACCATCGTTAAATATGCCACTGAAGTAAAGTTGTAACTGTATGATTACAATTTGAGGCTCACTGTGGAACTGAATTTATTTGATTTTTCATTAGTATAAATCGATCAACTTATTTCAATGTTTTACATATATATATAACTTTATCTACAGGTTCCCGCGCCCTGCAACCATGAAATATTTTTACAAGTGGCAATTTATTACTGTATCACCAGGCCAGCTGTATACCTGCTACGTTGGTGTGGGGAACACAGTAGACCCAGGGGAGGGGGTGGTGGTTAGGGGATGTATTTCCTTATTCAACTATCAGCATATACATGTCCATGTTCCTGACGTGTATACAAAGTAATCAAAATGTGACTAGCTCATACTTTTTCTTCATTTTCCTATAAGAAGGCAACTTGGAATTAACAAGCTTAAATTAGTTACACATCTTTAGCTTGAATTTTACCTGTTATCACTACGAAGTGCACTAGATACCAAGTTACGTTTGCTCCTAGGTATTTACCGGACTATTTTATAACAGTTCTATAACAGGCGACCGATGCAGAAACATAATGAGGAATAAGGGATTTTCATTTGTTTTCTCTTTTTGGGATAAAACTTCTGCAGCATATATTTCTACGTTCGGTAGCGTAACACTTTTATTTCAGTTCCAACTCACTTTCGGACGCCCTACTTTACAACACTTCCCGTTTTGCCCTTATTATTAACTAGGTCTTTTTTATCTAGATAAAAAATATCTTTCTATCGGTAATGTTTCCAATCAGGTTATATATGAAACGTATTTTGAAAACCTCTGGTGTGGAGACGATTCATTAGTCAGAATGTCAACTTGATAGAAAGCATTACAAACAACATATTCAACCTGACATGCTTATTGTATACGTTATACGTCATTGTATATGCATTGCCTTTTGCTTTCTGTGTTATTATGTTAAATGATGTCAAGCTAGCCTGTGTTGTTTATACCATTGTCGGGGTAGGCCTAACGGGCCGTTTAGCCATTTATAGCTAAAAATAAAAGTCTTTATAAACTTAATTATGTAAAGATCGTTTTTGAATGTCAATAATCTCAACTCTGGGATCCACGACTTCGCAATAACCAGTGCCATATGAAGACGGGTGGGATGGGGTGGAGTTACATAAGACTTTCAAGACATGCAGTCAGACAACGCAGTACCGTCTAAAGCTCACGAATAACACGTAAAACCTTAAAAAGCAGAAGTGTGTTTTCTTGTTGAAAACAATATCAAAATATTTTATAACTCACCTCTGTAGTATATTTTGACGTATTCCATAACGATCAGTCCCTCTAGATATACTTGCCACCATGCCTCCGTTTCATCTGGATGCGTATGTGAGCAACATTTGTCTTTGTCGAATTTTTGTGTTCTACAGCCATCTACTGCCTTACCACTAAGGTATGCAGCACTGTGGTTTGAACTTTGAGTGGTGATTTTGACATTTGGCTTACGACTGGTGTTTACTGTAAAATAATGAATTATTATTGTATGTATTACTGATCTAAAGTATTAATCATTGTCACTATTCTCAGCATTGCAAGGTCATCCGTGTTTAAATGTGTTGATGGTAAAATAAAGTATTAAAAGACAGAAATGATGAGCAGAAATAATGGAGAACTGATATCAATAAAGGATAAAAGAAGTATCAAATAGGCCAACAAAATAGCTAGAAAAAGGAACCAGGACTTTGTTATTATAGTGATGATTTCCTTTTTTACTTATGTTTGACTTTTATTTGAAACAGCTAATAATAATTATCAAGATTTCTTCTCAGTTTTAAAATAAATGATACAATGCATATGCAGCTAATTGATATAATTTAAAAACAGCCATAAACGAACAAAAACAGTTATTACTTATGAAATATGATGATGTTAGTGCATATATACCCCATCAAAATGGCAGACTTGGTCGCTTCCACTAGACTAGGTATCAAACAGAGGTCAACGGTTAGAAATGTGGGATAATATGAACGTAACATGATAAAAGTAAATGTTCTTGTAGTGGTTATGAATTATAATTGTTACAATAGTGTAAGTTAGTTAATAAACCAGTGAGAAAAATGCATTGAATATGTACCGACAATTTCGTCTACATAAGAAAATCGCCTTAAAGAAGTCACAGACAATGCCCCAACAAAAACAAATCGCACAATAACAAAATAAATGAATAACGATAAGAGATAACAAAAGGCCCATCTGGTGTTAATCTCACACTTGTAACCTTAACAGTGATCTAAAATAAAGCTACATGTAAAATATCAGTATTTATTCAAAAGAACATGTTAAAAGATTTTAAAACGTTTTACCCCTGTGATATTGAAAGTCAAACAGGCTCATCAAACGGAACAAAATGAATAGCCCTTTATCATAAAAGCGACTATGCGCATGCTACATGTAACTTGCCAAATAACAACACCATAGACTTTTTGTTTTTTGAGATAAGGTCATTACACATTTATACATATTTGACCAAATTTGACTTTGAAAGTGGGTCAAAGTCATTCAAATGACTTGATAAACCTTTATTCAGACATGTTTCTTCCCAAATATCAGCATTCTATGCTTCAGGTTATTCAGAAGTGGTCGTTTAAAGATTTTAAAATAAATTTGGCTCCTGTGACCTTAACTAGAGGTCAAGGTTATTCATGTTAACAAATGTGGTAGGCGTTCATCCAAGCAAGCTACTAGCTAGATATCAGTATTCTAGGCCTGATGGTTATTCAGCAGAAGTCATTGAAGATTTTAAACAAATTGGACTCATGTGACCATAACTATGAGTCAAGGTCATTCATTTTAACAAACCCGGAAGCCCATCATCCTAGCATGCCACTGGCTAAATATTATCATCCTGGTCCTTCTGGTTACTCAGAAGAAGTCGTTAAGAGATTTTGAACACATTTGACCTCTGTGACTTTGAATAAACGTCAATGCCATTAATTTGAACAAATTTGGTAGCACTTCATCCCAGCATGTTACGGGGTAAATATCATCATCCTGGACTTTTGGTTATTCAGACGAAGTTGTTTAAACACTTAAAACATATTTGACCCGAATGACCTTAACGAAAGGTCAAGGTCATTCATTTTCACAAAATTAGTAGCCCTACATCGTAATATGTTAATTACCAGACATCAACATTCTTGGCCTAATGGATGTTAAGAAGAAGTCGTTTTAAGATCTTAAACATATTTGACCCCTGTGCTCTTGAATACAGGTCCAGTTCATTCATTTGAACTAACTTGGTAGGCCTTCATCCAAGCATTCTTATGGCCGAATGTCATCATTCTGGGCCTTGTGAATATTCAGAAGAAGTCGTTTTAAGATTTTAAACATATTTGACCCCAGTGACCTTTATTCAGGTTCAGATAATTCATTTGAATGAACTTGGAAGCCCTTGATCCCAGCAAGCTTCTGACCAAATATCACCATCCTCGGCGTTCTGGTTATTAAGGAGAAGTTGTTAAAAGATTTTAACATAGTATACCCCTTTGACCTGGAAAATCGGCGAAGGTCATGTATTTGAACAAACTTGGTAGTCCTCTATGCCATCATGCTACTAGCCAAATATCAACCCTTTTAGGCTTCTTGGTTATACAGGAAAAACAGTTGTATAAAGTAAAAAAGTTGACGCAGGACAGACGGACGGACGACGGACACCGCACCACGGCATAAGCTCACTTGGCCTTTAGTTAAAAATGAGATGATAATATGTTTATGTTTAGATTTTTCCAGAAATGTACATTTAAATGATTCAACAGGAGACTTAAGTACAGTGTGGTACATGTATGTGTAATCTTTGCAGGGGCACCATGCACGAACAATTATATTCTGAATTTTCCTCACTGGTTTTATTTAGGTTTTTTTGTGTTAATTCACTTTACCTCAAGAACACACGTTTGCACAATAATGGCCACCGTCTCTAGAATATTTAATTATTTAGAACAAAAATAACTCTTATAAGTTTCATCACTTGGATACCTGATTCTAGAGATTGGTCAAATATGGATAAGATTTGTAATTTGACTATCTGATCACCGCAGGCTGGTCAGCACCTTATCTGTTATTGCTTTCATCCCCTTTTCTGACTTCATACTGGTTGAACTAGTAAACAATGGGCCTTTAATGTATTCTGTCATTTTTGTTATGACATTATGCTGATGCAAACAATATACATTTAATGATGTTATGTATATTATGTTTGTATTTTTAGCCACTAAATACATTTTTATGCTAACTACATGGTATAAAAACAATCCCAATGGGCCTGCATCGACCACCTTGTGTTAATCTCAGACCTGTAACCTTAAGGTTCAACAAGCTTCTAAAAAAAGTAATAGTCACCTTAAATTTCCACCTCCTAGTATGTCATATTCACAGACCCTCATAAAAAATCGGAATATGTATACATGTTTGTAATTAAAATGTATTGAACTTGTACGTAGACTACTTGAAAGCTACAAAACCAGGCTAATGTAGTCAATAATAAAGCATCAAGGCTGATGTCTTCATAAACATATTTCACTGGACTTATAGCATGCCAATCTCTTTAGTGATTTAGCTGAATGCTACGAAATGACATATTACTGAAAGTTCGTTTACATACCTAAGTCATGCGGAGGTGATTTCTCTTTAACTAGGTGAGGAGAGGCATACCAGCCTCAAAAGTAGATGATTATTGCTATGGCAATGTCCAAAAATCATTGTGAAACGTCCGAGTAACATTTTTTTACAGGTAATTAAACAGACCTATAACCATCAAAACCACTTTAACATCATATGATGTGTCCTTTCCTGACATGAAGTGTTAATATTAAAACGCTAGACATGTTATAAACATTATCGCATTTTTCAGCTTCAATGTTTATAATTTAATCTTGCTTGTAACAAGCATTGTCATTGGCTTAGGAATTTATGTTATCAGTCCATAACTTAAAAAAGTGACGTCGCCATTTTTAACGTCGCTTTCGATTGGCTGCTACAGCGGCGTAATAATTTCTAAGAGAAAAGAGTTCATCAATAAAAGTGGATTTCCACAGGGATTGTGTATAGTAGATTAAATTATAAGGATCGACTTGAATATTTTATCCATGGCAACATCTATCTTTTTTAGGAAGGAATTTCTCTCAACAGCTAGGAAAAGGCAAATAAAGCTCCGCATGACCTATGCATATAAATGATCTTTAAATTATTGGTCATTGCTTAGCACTAAGTTGGGTCGCAAAAGAGATTGACATGTTATAAGTCCGGTGGGCATTTTTTATGACAACATCATCTACCTTAATGCTTTTGTTTTCATAGCCTATGTACAAGTTCAAATATTCAAATTACATATATAAGTTCCGATTTTTAATTGAGGTCTTTGAATATGACTTATCAGGGGGTTATAATTTTAGGTGACTACAGCATCTGTTATAGGGGGCTTGTTGAACTTTAAACGTGGAATAAGAAAAAGCTACAGAGCAGTGTCTTTACTCAAAGTCATTCAAAAGAACATGTTAAAATATTTAAATACATCTGACCCCTGCGGGCCAGGTGAGCTACAAACTATATAGCCCGTCATCCAAGCATGTTACTGGCAACATATCAACATTCGGGGCATTACGGTTAATCAGAAGCTGACGTTTAAAGGCTTAAAACAATATTGACCCCTGTGACCACAAATATAAGTAGTCAAGGTCATTAATTTGAACATGTTTATGAGCCCTTAATTCCAGCATGTTATTGGTCAAATTCGTTAAAATTAAAAAGTTGGCGTCGAACGGACGACGGACACGGCACCAAGGCATAAGCTCACTTGGTCTTCGGACTAGGTTATCTAAAACTGATTCAAAAAGGCGTCATGGTTTTATCTCCCCAATTTTTTTTTGTAAATTAAAAGTTTTTTTTTTTATATCTGGCTGAGTAAGGCTTTCAGCTTCATAATTCATCAAAGCTATCAATAGTGACACAACAACAACATATGCAATCCAACAGAGCATCTTTTATAGTTTATGAAAACAAAATGGGGCAATCTTAAAAGTCAAGCTTTTTCTACTTCCAATTTGTTAACCAAATAAAATATCTTTTCCAGCAAAGTAATGTTGACAACTCTTTCTTAGTTAGGTCGATTTCTGAATAATTCAGTTTTCATAATGATTTGGTAATAGCTTCATCCATGTTCATGACATATCCAACTGTAATAAAACAGGCCCTAAAATGTATAGCCAATACCATATGAACGCAGCTAAAGGAACCCCCTCTTGCCCAATCACCCCACTCCAACAATCACTTGTGAACCCAGGGTAATAAAACTGCCCCTGGTCACATCCCATCCACATCTTGATAACCGAAACAAATCTGCATGATCTCAGTAATGTAATATGGGCGTGACCTTTCTGCACTCACCACTATTCCGGGGTATGATTGTTTTTCAGATTTGACCAGCCCCTTAGTTCTAAACAAGGGAGAGAAAGGCTAGTAGTAAAACGCGGTTGAGAGGTTCTACATAAAACTTGGGGGCTGGTAGCCAGGATATGCAATAACAACAGATTTCTTCACATACTTAACTACTCTGTTTTTGTTGTATTTTTGTTGTCTCATAGTAACTGTTGATCTCTGTTAAATGTTATGAAATGTAAATGTTAATGTTTCTATCTTGAAAAATGGGCGGATCGACCTGAACATTTGACAAATATATTGGTCTGTTCTGTTGGTTGACCATTTTTTGCCGTTATTTGTATTTAAGTAAAACCTATCCGACAAGCATTTGCTTCGTACTGTCGTTATTTTTGTTTTGCCTATATATATATTCAAGTAATACGCATCCGACGAACCATTTGCTTGTTCAGATCCAATGTTCATATCGGATCATACTGTCGTTATTACTTATGAGACCTATATGTGGGACAAGGAAGTAATTCTAACAAAAAAGACATTATGAAGTCGGCAAACACCTTTATTACGTAAACACAAAATAGATAAAATACGATATTATTAATCTATGAAGACCATACGCTCCTTGGATAAGTTAAATATATATAAAATGTGTTGGTTGATAGACCAGTGTTTTACTGTCATTGACTTGCGAACAGTGTTGTAAAACATATCAATCGGCCTACCAATGCCAGTACAATAGAAAGAACAGTAGAAACACCATTAGGTCAGGCAATATTTGAAACATAGCTAGTATATTGTTTATGTGTTGTTTTTATACCTGCATACGCTGGAATGAATGCATATCGTTTGATACTATATCACAGTAACTGTGCAATGCGGAAGTATAAAACATGAACCTTAGGTACAAGCTATATATTAACCCCTACCTGTTGTACTAGCAACATTACCCATGGTTAAACACTTAAGGTTTGTGATATAACATGTAGGTCTAGATCAACGTGACGTATATGTTTACTATCAGAATGAAGGGTTAACATAAAGTGTACATCAAATCATACCTGATGTGTGGACAATCTTTAAAGTTGATAAGATACACAGAACCTCCAGCAGCCAGATATTACACACCTTCATTTTATATATTCTGCGTATAAAACGGGAGATTTGTGTCTGCTCTGTCGCAAGCGCACAGGTATCCAATGAGGAAGTAACTGTTCTGCTCTACCAAACAACAAAAATGCACGGCCATTCGATAAGGTTGTTGTTGTTTCGAATTTCTGTATTTTTAATCTTGTTTTGTTGCCTGTACACAAGTCTTAACTTGCCTGGATAGTTTTCTACTGGCAAAGATTTTCAATGTCGTATGCATGTAGTACATTCCGACAATCAACCGACAGGTTTCGTTGGCAAGGAAAGTTAAATCATTATTATTATTGAAATGCAAATGAACGTAAATTATATTTTCAAATATAAAAGTGTGTCGGTAAGCCTTTCTTAATCTGGTTGTCCCCAACATGTATATGAGTTTCTCTTATCCTGGCTATATAACCGACATACGGAACCCAAAACGAGGCATATCGCTGAACAGACCTAATTAGCATAAGTATGTCTTATGATAATTCTGTGGGGAACATATGTTTTTACTAACTTATTTATACAGTTGTGTGACCGAACAACGCACCAAAAGTAGCGTGCTCATATCGTGCATAAATCATGCACACGACGTCCACACATCGTCCACACATGGTGCGCACAACTGTGCGATTTTGTACAATTTGTTGATTAATATTACGGAATAAAAAACATACGGAAGCTAAGGCGTGTATGCAATAATGCACACTGTATATATTAATTTCCCATCAAACTTATCAAGATGTTGTACAGTTTTACAATGCGTGTTACACCATATTACAGTGACCTCACGCGTTAGACTGTCAGGAATGGGTTTGGCTACAGGTAAATAACATTTTGATGACTTACCTGAGTTTTACCTAGCCTGTGCAGGACACAGGGAGCTGCCGAATTTTACCGTATGACTGTTATGAAAACACAACTGGTCGTGTAGTATTTGTTAGTTGCATTCGGTTCGGTCTATATCCCCCCTGCAACTGGAATGCACACCTCGACGAGTTACGTAAGTACCCCGGGTGAGGAAAACTACGGTCCTAGTACGTACCTGTACACAGTGGATATGTTTATCTGTATATTGGACCAACTCCATATTTGTTGTAATTGTACGTGAGTTGATTGAGGTCGCGTTTAAAATACACCGAAAACATCATTTCTAAATTTAAGAAAGAATAGATAGAAAGATAAGCTTAAAGATGAAGCTAGAATATTGAAACACACTTACACATGTTTAATATGTTTAAACACGAAACCGTTTATATTGTTAAGTCATTCTTCAATTTACACCAACCACGACAGTCGTCAACGAGAGTCGCACTACGATCGTCCATCGTCCGCACAAAAGTGTACAAGCAATGATCGTCCAGATTTTTATCGTTCGCACATCGTACACACATCGTTTACACACCGTGCACACATCGTGCGTACAACACATAAACAGGTGGCAAGTCGATATCACACCTAGTATAACAGGAATATAAGCCGAGTTACCTACCGATGTTATCTTGGGAAATGAGATAATATATCAACATTACGAAAACATAAATGCGACACATCCATATTTTATGTTGACATAACAGATTATGGCGACATCCGTAACTCGATAAGTCGATGGAAGAAATAGGGTCCTACTGTACATGTAGTAGTTAAAATATGTTTATTATATTGTTTAGGTATTGATTCATGCTTGATTAAGAATAAGCCAGTAATGCATCTGTAACGAAAACTTTAGTGGAAATATTTTATGAAGATTATTCCTTTACAGAAATAGATATATACAAAAAAACATGACTCTTTCTTTTCTTTATCAAAACTAATCCCATTTAAAAATATAAAATAGACGATGGTAAAATCAATTCTTCCGTTCAGCAGATATCGCTTAAACAGTTGAGTGTTATCAACAGATAATCTGATATATCAACATAAAATATTTAATAGGTCTCGCGTGACGTCTATAATCATACGTCGATGGGGATATTATTGTAATGTGCTCCAGACGTGACCGCAGGTAACTACACACCGCGCTTTGTCCTCACTGAAATACAAAATAGAATGAATCTTTAGAAATGAACTTGTATGAATTAACTAAAAAAGGTATCTTGTTAAGGAAAACGAGGCATATTGCTGAACAGACCTAATTAGCATAAGTACGTCTCATGATAATTCTGTGGGAATACAGTTGTGTGACTGCACAACGCACCAAGAGTAGCGTGTGCACATCGTGCATTCATCTTGCACACGACGTCCACACAAATGTGCGATTTCAAAATCGTTCGCCCCGTTGTGCGCTTCTCTACGCAAATCAAGATTTTGTACAGTTTTACAATGCGTGTTACGCAATATTACAGTGACCGTTAGACTGTCAGCAATGGGTTTGGCTACAGGTAAATAACAATTTGATGGGTGACCAGAGTTGTACATAGCCTGTGCAGGACACAGGGAGATGATATATAATACCGTATGACTGTTATGAAAACACAACTGGACGTTTAATATTTGTTAGTTGCATTCGGTTTGGTCTATATCTCCCCTTCACGTGGAATTCACACCTCGACGAGTTACGTAAATACCACGGATGAGGAAAACTACGGTCCAGGTACGTACCTGTACAAAGTGGATATGTTTATTATGTATATGGGACCAACTCCATATTTGTTGTAATTTTACATGAGTCGATTTAGGTCGTTTAAAATACACCGAAAACACCATTTCTAAATTTAAGAAAGTATAGATAGAAAGATAAGCCTAATGATGAAGCTAGAATAGAAACAAACTTACGCAATCAAGTTGATTTGTTTAAACACGAAACCGTATATATTGTTAAGTAATTCTTCAATCTAAACCAACCACGATAATTATCGCACTACGGTCGTCCATCATCCGCACAAAAGTGCACAAGCAATGATCGTCCAGATTTGTTATCGTTTGCACATCATGCACACATTGTTCACACACCGTGTACACATCGATCCCACAACTGTATAACAAATCAGCAGGTCGCAAGTCGATATCACAGCTAGTACAACAGAAATATAAGCCGAGTTACCTACCGACGTTATCTTAGGAAATGTGATAATATATCGACATTACGAAAACATAAATGCGACACATCCATATTTTATGTTGACATAACAGATTATGACGACATCCGTAACTCGATAAGTCGATGGAAGAAATAGAGTCCTACTGTAGTAGTTAACCATGTTTATTATATTGTTGGGGTATTGCTTTATGTTTGATTAAGAATAAGCCAGTAATGCATCTGTAACGAACAATTTAGTGGAAATATTTAATGAAGATTACTCCTTTACAGAAATAGATATATACACAAATCATGACTCTTTCTTTTTCTTTATCAAAACTAGTCCCATTTAAAAATATAAACTAGACGATGATAAAATCAATTCTTCCGTTTAGCAGATATCGCCTCAACAGTTGAGTGGTATCAACAGATATTCTGATATGTCAACATAAAATGTTTAATAGGTCTTGCTTGACTTCTTTAATCATAATGTGCTCCAGACGTGACCGTAGATAACTACACACCGCGCTATATATTCATTGAAATGAAAAATAGACTGATTCTTTAGAAATGAACCTGTATGTATAAACTAAAAAAGGTATATTGTTAAGGAGTATGCGTGTAAGGTATTTCAGCTTTGTATCATTCCTAGTCATATACAATGTGTACGCAGTTTAGCAGTGTGAATACTTTATTTCGATTTTGTTCTATTTAAAGCGTTTGCATATAATATACCTGTATTTGTCAGTTGTGTTTGCCAATTGTAAAAAGCAACTATGCGCATGCGCTTATCCTGGTAACTGCCGTTAATAGTGCAATTTAATCCCTGAAAAGGTCAGGCTTAAATTTACGCGTCTTTTACACATACACCAGTGCCCTTTGTATAGCTGATAGTCACGGTCACTAGTTTAATGCCACATGGTGTGTTAAAGCTTTAGTTAGGGCAGATACATTGACAATTGGATTCAATAATGAAAAATATTACATATGGATATTCCCATCACTATACATTTAAGTAGAATGACCTATGACCTTCGATGACCCATACATATGTTGTCCTTTGATGTAAAATGTACAAGACTAACATGTATCGTCTTACCTGGTATTTATTATGAAAATGACCTTTGACGTTTGGAGACCTACATATTGACCTTTGGCCTCTTTGGATCTTTAAGATTTGCCAATTAAAAATATTGCTGATTTGAAGTTATCATAAAATTGACGTATGTCTTACTGTTAAGGCAATATATACAAGTGTAATGAATGGTATACTGTCCTTAATAATAATAACCCCTGAACAAATAACCCTAGTTTGTCTGTACTTTGACCTTCGATATAGGATGCAAAATGAACAACATGTATCATATTGATCATCAGTTTGACCTTTTCTGTCCCAAACATTGACCTTCGATATTTAAAAGTTTTCTTTGGTAAAATATGCGGAAAAAATATGTTTATTGTTTATGTTGATTGTTCGTATCGTGTTTGACCAGTAATATATAATTTGACATTCTGAAATTTATTTATGTGCTGTTGATCTTCGGTGCAATTTTGATTTCGCAGAACATGTGTAAATAGCCGTGACATATACTGTAGTATACAATATATATTAATCATTAATTTATTGAAAGATATTGAACTTAATAAAAGGAGCTAGAGGTGTATATTTAAGGATTGACCTTAATATTGACTGCGTATACGGTAGTATGAACGCAGTTGGCAACGAACATATTCTATGGAGCGTATAATTATTACAGTTATATATACATATACTCAGTATTACCTTACTGATATATACATGGACACATATAACTTCCTTAATTCAGTTTATAACCGACACCGGACTATTATACACCAACTGTGGTACACACAATACTTCACTATGTCAACCCGCCACATCACTTCTGGTACCCTGTGACCTCGAAAGGATTCCGCCACACAACAGAATCCCACACGTGACCTTCACCTCACGGCACTAACACTGCCACATCATCATTTCACATATCTGGGACACTAAACTCTAGACGCTAACACTGCATGCCCATATCTCTATATAGACTGTATGGAAGAGGCCAAGCCAGCCCTGTCATCACCAATGTCGAGTACTAGGCCATTTACAAAACCACTACAACAACAAAATATTCACCTTATATCGACTACTGCATGGGCAGCCATTTTACATACGAAATATAACAATCACGATGTTTTCAAGGTTTCCAAATAACAAACCTATACACTTTTCACTCAAAATTCACCACACTATAAATGAAACAACACAGCAGCTTACCTGCATCTACAGCTATATAAGTTTAACCCCGCTCCGGGAGCAACAACGTGTTCAGGGTCCAGCTACCCCTCCACCACCTGCATCCTGCCTCGCCGATGTGTTGACAACACACGTGCACACATCGCTTTCCGCTTTTGCACACGACATGTTTTCTCTCCTAACAAAAAAGCTCCACAAGGGACTTCACTCTAGCAAAGTACTGATCCTAACTTTTAAGGTGTCACATCACTAACAACTACATCACAATATTAAAACGCTAGACATGTTTTGAACATCATCGCACTATTCAGTTTCAATGTTAATAACATCTCTAGCGCCTTCATAACATCACATACTGTTATTAAATGGCATATCATCTGAAGTTCATTTTATATTTTACTATGTTTAAAGTGATTATCCATGGCAGATTCTATCTTTTTTAGGAAGGAACTCCTCTCAACAGCTAAAAGAAGACAAATAAAGCTCCGCATGACCTTGGCATATAAATCATCTTTAAATTATTGGTCATTTCTAAGCACTCATATGGGTCGCAAAAGAGATTGACATGTTATCCGTCAGGTGAGCATTTTTTGTATAACAACATCAACCTTTATGTTTTATTATTTTTCATAGCCTATGTACAAGTTCAACATATTCAAATCACATAATAAATTATATAAGTTCCGATTTTCAATTGAGGTCTTCAATATGACTGTTCAGCGGGTTAGAATTTTAGGTGACTACAGCATCTATTATGGGGACTTGTTGAACTTTAAACGTGGACTAAGATAAAGCTACAGGCAAAATAGCAGTGTCTTGACTCGTAGTCATTCAAAATAACCTGTTGAAAGAATTATATACATCATACCCCTGTGGGTCAGGAGAGCTAAAAAACTATACAGCCCTTCATCCAAGCATGTTACTGGCCAGATATCAACATTCTGGGCCTTATGGTTATTCATGAGATGCCGTTTGCAGGTTTAAAAACAAATTGACCCCTGTGACCGTGAATATAAATCAAGGTCATTCATTTGAACATATGTATTAGCCCTTAATCCAACCAAGCATGGTATTTGCCAAATATCATCATCATGGGCATTTTGATTATTCAGAAAAAGTCGTTTAAAGTCAAAAGTTGACGTTGGAAGGACGACGGTCACGGCCCCACGGCATAAGCCCACTGGCTTTTCGGGCTAGGTTAGCTAAAACTGATTCAAAAAGTCATCATGGTTTTATTTACCCGAAACATTATTGTAAAAACAAAGCTTTTTATCTATTCCTGCAAAGTAATGTTGACAACTCTTTCCTAGTTAGGTCGATTACTGAATAAGTCTGTTTTCTTAATGACTTGGTAATAGCTTCATCCATGTTCAGGACATATCAAACTGTAATGAAATAGGCCCTATGATGTCAAGGACAACAGCATGCTTCACATACTTAACTACCCTGTTTTTGTTGTATGTTTGTTATCTCATAGTGACTGTTGATATCTATTAAATGTTATTTATGTTGAAAAATGTGCGAATCAACCTGAATATCTGACAAATATCTTTGTCTGTTCTGTTGGTACTACATGTTTTGCTTCATACTGGCATCATTGCTGTTTTGCCAATCTATATATGTATTCAAGTAATACGCATCCGACGAACCATTTGCTTGTTCAGATCCAATGTTCATATCGGATCATACTGTCGTTATTACTTATGAGACCTATATGTGGGACAAGGAAGTAATTCCAAACAAAATAGACATTATGAGGTCGACAAGTTACACACGTTAAAACTCAAAACATTTACATTATCTAAACACAAAATAGATATAATATTATATTACTAATCTATAAAGACCATAAGCCCCTTGGCTACTGTAGGTCATATATTTATGGAATTTGTAGTTGGATAGACTAATGTTTTAGTGCCATTGACTTCCGAACAGTGTTGTAAAACATATCAATCTGCCTACCGATGCCAGTACCAAAGAAAGAACAGTAGAAACACAGCACCATTGTCATGCAATATTTAAAGCATAGCTAGTATATTGTTTATGTGTTTTTTTATACGTGCATACCCTGAAATAAATGCATATCGTTTGATACTTTGTCACAGTAACTGTGCAATGCGGAAGTATAAAACATGAACCTTAGGTACACGCTATGTATTAACCCCTAACTGTTGTACAAGCAACATTATCCATGGTTAAACACTTAAGGTTTGTGCTATAACATATAGGTCCAGATCAACGTGACGTATATGTTTACTATTAGAATGAAGGACAAACAGAAAGTGTACATTCAATCATACCTGATGTGTTGACAATCTTTAAAGTTGATAAGATACACAGAACCTCCAGCAGGCAGATATTACACACCGTCATTTTACATATACTGCGTACTGTATCAAACGAAAGATTTGTGTCTACTCCGTCGCAAGCGCACGGGTATCCAATGAGGAAGTAAATGTTCTGCTCTACTAATCAATAAAAATGCACGGCCATTCGATAAGGTGGTTGTTGTTGTGAATTTCAGTATTTTTAATCTTGTTTTGTTGTCTGTACACAAGTCTTAACTTGCCTGGATAGTTTTCTACTGGCAAAGACTTTCAATGTCGTATGCATGTAGGACATCCCGACAATTAACCGATATGTTTCGTTGGCAAGGAAAGTTGAATCATTATTATTAGTGAAATGCAAATGGACGTAAATTATATTTTCAAATATAAAAGTGGGTCGGTAAGCCTGTCTTAATCTGGTTGTCCGCTACATGTATATGATTTCCTCTTATCCTGGATACATAACCGACATACGGAACCCAAAACGAGGCGTATCGCTGAACAGACCTAATTAGCATAAGTACGTCTCATGATAATTATGTGGGGAACATATTTGTTTACTAACTTATGTATACAGTTTTGTAACCGAACAACGCACCAAAAGTAGCGAGCTCATATCGTGCATAAATCGTGCACACGACGTCCACACATCGTCCACACATTTGTTGATTAATATTACGGAATAAAAAACATACGAAAGCTAAGGCTCGTATGCAATAATGCACACTGTAGATATTAATTTCCCATCAAACTAATCAAGATGTTGTACAGTTTTACAATGCGTGTTACACAATAGTACAGTGACCGTACGCGTTAGACTGTCAGGAATGGGTTTGGCTACAGGTAAATAACAATTTGATGACTTAACTGAGTTTTACCTAACCTGTGCAGGACACAGGGAGCTGCTGTATTATACCGTATGACTGTTATGAAAACACAACTGGACGTGTAGTATTTGTTAGTTGCATTCGGTTCGGTCTATATCTCCCCTCTATCTGGAATTCACACCTCGACGAGTTACGTAAGTACCCTGGGTGAGGAAAACTACGGTCCAGGTACGTACCTGTACAAAGTGGATATGTGTATCTGTATATTGGACCAACTCCATATTTGTTGTAATTGTACATGAGTCGATTGAGGTCGCGTTTAAAATACACCGAAAACCCCATTTCTAAATTTTAGAAAGAATAGATAGAAAGATAATCTAAAAGATGAAGCTAGAATATTGAAACACACTTACACAATCAAGTTAATATGTTTAAACACGAAACCGTATATATTGTTAAGTCATTCTTCAATTTACACCAACCACGAGAGTCGTCCACGAGAGTCGTCTACGAGAGTCGCACTACGATCGTCCATCGTCCGCACAAAAGTTGAAAAGCAATGATCGTCCAGATTTTTATCGTTCGCACATCGTGCACACATCGTTTACACACCGTGCACACATCGTGCGCACAACACATAAACAGGTGGCAAGTCGATATCACACCAAGTATAACAGGAATATAAACCGAGTTACCTACCGACGTTATCTTGGAAAATGTGATAACATATCGACATTACGAAAACATAAATGCGACACATCCATATTTTATGTTGACATAACAGATTATGACGACATCCGTAACTCGATAATTCGATGGAAGAAATCGAGTCCTACTGTAGTAGTTAAACATGTTTATTATATTGTTGGGGTATTGTTTTATGCTTGATCAAGAATAAGCCAGTAATGCATCTGTAACGAACAATTTAGTGGAAATATTTCATGAAGATTATTCCTTTACAGAAATAGATATATACAAAAATCATGACTCTTTCTTTTCTTTATCAAAACTAGTTCCATTTAAAAATATAAACTAGACGATGGTTAAATCAATAATTACGTTCAGCAGATATCGCCTAAACAGTTGAGTGGTATCAACAGATAATCTGATATGTCAACATAAAATATTTGATAGGTCTTGCGTGACATCTTTAATCATAATGTGCTCCAGACGTGACCATAGATAACTACACACCGCGCTATATCCTCATTGTAATGAAAAATAGACTGATTCTTTAGAAATGAACCTGTATGAATAAACTAAAAAAGGTATATTGTTAAGGAATATGCGTGTAAGGTATTTCAGCTTTGTATCATTCCTTGTCATATACAATGTGTACGCAGTTTAGCAGTGTGAATACTTTATTTCGATTTTGTTCTATTTAAAGCGTTTGCATATAATATACCTGTATTTGTCAGTTAAAAATATTTGTTGTTTTTGCCTATTGTGAAAAGCGACTATGCGCATGCGCTTATCCAGGTAACTTCCGTTAAAAGTGCAATTAAATCCCTGAAAAGGTCAGGCTTAAATTTATGCGTCTTTTACACATACACCAGTGCTCTTTGTATAGCTGCTAATCACGGTCACTAGTTTAATGTCACATGGTGTGTTAAAGCTCTAGTTGGGGCAGACACATTGACAATTGGTTTCATTAATGAAAAATATTACATATGGATATTCCTATCACTATACATTAAAGTAGAATGACCTATGACCTTCGATGACCCATACATATATTGTCCTTTGATGTAAAATGTACAAGACTAACATGCATCGTCTTACCTGATATTTATTATCAAAATGACCTTTGACGTTTGGAGACCTACATATTGACCTTTGGCCTATTTTGATCTATAATATTTGCCAATTAAAAGTATTGCTGATTTGAAGTTATCATCAAATGGACGTATGTCTTACTGTTAAGACAATATATGCAAGTGTAATGAATGTTATAATGTCCTTAATAAAAATAACCTCTGGACAAATAACCCTAGTTCCGACAAAGGATGCGAAATGAACAACATGTATCATATTGATCATCAGTCTGACCTTAACATTGACCAGAGGGCCTGTATCACTCACCTGGAAATGTTAGCAAAATTGAAGTTGAAATAGCCAAATGTTGCTGGTAGTGTACATGTATTACATGGTTAGTCAGGGGTTATGTTTGTATGCAATTGGACAAAATCCTGTCATTCGTACAGGAAAAGGGAGATTTTGCTATGTTTCCCCTATTTGTACTCGCGCCTTTGATCCTAGGGGCGTCAAACCCACTGTTTATACTTTATAATTTAGTACCCTTCATCAAATGATGGTTTAGACCAAATATGGACAAAATCCTGTCATTCCTACAGAAGGAGACGGATACTAAAGCTATTTTTCTATTTTCCCAATTTACCTCCGTCTCTCTGCCCACGGAGTGTTCAGACCAACCATTTATTCAAAATTGATTTCCCTTCCCCATAGGATGCTACTGTTAAAATTTGGTCAAAACACCTTCATCCTAACGGCAGATGAAGGATATTGAATCTATTCATCTGTATCCCTTATTGGGCCCCTACTCTCTGCACCAAAGGTGGTCAGGCAGTACAAACCTTTTACATTCATGTAGTTACTGTGAAAAAGTGGTTGAGAGTTGTGGAAAGTCCGGATAATGTGTTTAATCGATCAAGAAAGCAAGGTTTTCAAACAGAAATTGATCATTATCAAGAAAGATTGATTGATGTGAAGCAATTATTTTGTTTGTTATGTACGTCTCAATGGAAGTTGTATTAGAGTGATTCATACACGGAAATTAGTATGTTTCTGCTTCAAATTTGACAATAAACATTATAATATGTGGCTTGTAAATGCAGTGGGAAACACACATGTGCAACTTCCGGGTTAACACGCCCTCTAATTTTTTGTTTGTCATTGAACCGGAATAAACCAGATATGAGATCCTATTCAAAAGCATAGATATTCTCTTTATACTGGTAGAAATACGCTATCAATATGAGCGTATTGAAGATAAACACATTTGATAATCATGAACAATATATAACAAAAATAACTACTTTTTCTTCTTTTGATATCGATAGCAAAACTAAGATTAGTTCCACTTATATATGCACAGAGAATGATATGGACAGATTATATTACTGTTTATTGTGCAAATTATCGTGAAAGGCGACAAATGTGGGATACCTGTTGAATCTGGTGTTTTCCTTCCATGTCTTCTACCACGGGAGTATTTATGAATCCTAATTGATCCGCTGCTCCCTATGCAACACTTAGCAAGTATATCTTTCCTTTCTGTTGCATTGTTCTGGTATGTGGTGTCCACTTAGGCACCAGCCTTCACATGATCTAAGCTGTTTATAATATATTCAACAACAAACAAAATATAAACAATAATTAAGTGGATGCGTATATTGATAAAACGTTTCTGAGTCGTTCTGATCTCTGAAGCTCTAAAACGCAGACAGAAAATGGACTCAGAAACAAAACCAGTGACAACAATATATTACTGTACACGGAAAACTGTATGTTTGTTAAATAGCCCATAGGCAATTATATTGACAAACAAATACTTAAGTTCCCCAACTATCGTTTTTTCACTCTTCCCTGATTTTAATCCCAACCGTTTGCCTTCGCATCCGTAATCAAACCCATATTGTAATGTTTTTTTTCTTTCTATTATTGTTAATGTATACCGATTCGCCTGTTTTATCATAGCATCAGTCAGGCCACAGGTAAGGAGTTATCCCCCTTGTATCAACTGACCTGCTAAATGAAGTAAACATTGTCGCTTGGGATAAAGTACTGCAAATGAAACTAGCGATTATCGTGTTTTTTTAAGAGCAATATATTCACACACTATATGGTATAAATGCCGCATAGGATGACATACTATCTGATGGGTTTGTTACTTCAAATCAATAGAAACCAAATTCCCAAATGACCTCTCTGTCATTCTACTTTCATGATAAAATGGTTCGCAAATGTAAAAACGAATGATATTAGTTAAGTGCGAATGTTTTTGACAACAGACAGAAAGTAAAATATTGATTTCCTTATCAGAAGCAAGATCATGGTTTTTTTTGTGTGTTATTTTATAAATCTGAACTGTGAATATATAAAAAAGGTGCAAATTTCTAAAAATGTTTTTGCTAGATGACATTACGCTGGTGGGTACTTATTTAACTACGGAGTATGTTAAGTGACAAATATTTTACTGTTTTATTGTCGATGGTGATAAGTTACAACTTTTGACCAGACATGCAACTATTATTATCACACACATTCGAGTAAATTGTATCTTATATTCAAAATATAAACAACTCAAACTATCTGGTATGAAAACCTTGCGAATTAATCCATAGGGGTATACATATTTAGAAACAGGGAAATACATTGCGGAGCTTTATCAGCGTTTTCGATTGCTTGACTGAAAAAGTAAGAGCTTATATTAGAAACACAAAAGCTGAACCTTCATGTTGATTGTTCAGGCTAATAAGGATTAATCAAATCAATGTTTCAACAGTGAATTTATTTTATCTGAAAATAAGATAACCATTTTCATGGTATATTTTCTTTAGAGAAAAAAAACGTCAGTGGAAGGAATTTCACTTTAATGAAAAACTATTTATCTTCAGTTAAAAAAAAGTTGTTCATGTTAAAACAACTTGCCATATGTACCGCAAGCCGTTCTAATATTAGTTTTCACTATGCTTTCGGCTAACGAGGGTATCAAATAGTTAATTTTCGCTGACCAATGATAAACGATAGCCATTCAACTAGTTGTTTACTTCATACACGTCTTTAAGTATTGGTAGTAATTAACACGCGCACATGCACATAATTCCCTCTTTCCCTTTGAGCAGTAATTATTACGATAAAAATTATTACGATTTTTCATAAGTTATTCCTACTTCTAGTTGTATTGTAAGTCTAGATCCTTTTACCTTGGTTTACCTGCACATGGGATGTGTCAAATGTAGTGAATGATTAGGAACACCAACTTCAATTTCAGTAACTTTCGATAACACTTCTTACTCTAAACCTAGTTGCGTTAGCAGCCCTTACATTAGAATCAGGGTACAAACGCTAAAGTTTCTTGATATTGATTATATGAAAAAATTTGGAAACAAAGTAAATGTTGATGTTGATAAGTTAAAAAAAGCATTCAAAAAGGGAAAACATGCGAGCAATATACAGTTTTCAATGTACAAGATTGAAAAGAAATTTGTTAGGGTTTTAAGACATTGTCTTGAACGAGCTGTAGAACGGAAATCATGTAAATTGTTTGTGTCCTTTAAAACTCTTCATGAAATCAGTATATCTGCTAATGTCAAATGCTTGAAGCAAGTTCTA
The DNA here is from genome assembly GCF_002113885.1 of Mizuhopecten yessoensis. Classification (NCBI taxonomy): domain Eukaryota; kingdom Metazoa; phylum Mollusca; class Bivalvia; order Pectinida; family Pectinidae; genus Mizuhopecten; species Mizuhopecten yessoensis. The sequence continues at coordinate 17,204 of NW_018407179.1, read as the reverse complement.
GAACGTTCTTGTATTGACACTTGATGTTTTAACGCACACTCTTATCGAAGTGCTTCTACATCCGCATTTTTTCATGTAAGAAGTGCATGTTTTGATATTCTGAAACAAATTATATTCGTTATTTCTCAACAAAGACTTACCAGTAGTTGTTGACAATGTCGTCGTTAAAACATGATTTCGTTTAATAGTGCAGTTATGTTACCGCCCAGCGCACCATATATAGCGAGAGTATGTTGTGCATACATCGTGCACAGACCGTCCATACATCGTCCGCACATGGTGCGCACCACTGTGCGATAAAACAATCGTTCGCCCCTTTGTGCGCGTATTTCGTGCAAAATAATATGCACTTGTCATGTATATTAATTTCTCGTCACAATAATTCAGATTATGTTTACAATAATCATGCGTGTTCAACAGTATTACAGTGATCATGTAACTGTGAAGAATGTGTTTGACTCCCAAGAAACAGAACAGGTAAACACAAAGCAAGGCCACCTGTGTTAAAGACTCAGGAGTTCCGTTATCCTTTCGTCTAAGTTTCTCTCATGAGTATGAATGCTTTGTGCTTGGACTCTTAAAACGTTCGTGCAACTATTTTACAAATATTTCTGTGAGAATATCATTGTATATTTAAGTCCAGTCAGAAATTAGAGTATTCGAGTGTGATCTGATCACCGTACCAAACTACCTACTTTTTGTAACAAGTCAAATCTATCTATATCATGTATATACATATATTAGAGAGACAGGCAAAACAGCAACCAGACTATGCTGAGTAGTACATCAATATCATTGAAGTAATCTTAGTACAGTTATGTGATGGTATAGGAGAGATAACCTGCTTCATTATTGCAATGGAGTTTATGATTGTAAAGAAATAGTCTTCAACGATTTAATGGAAATTACTTTAATAAGTTAGACCGGTAAAGTAATATTAAAGTACGTTGCCTAACACCAGTATGCATTGGGCTGTGACCAGTAGTGAACATGGATGAAGCTCTCAAGGAACTGTGACAAGACCCACCGAGTTCAATGTCCAAAATATGTCCATTACAGGGACAGAGAGCCGACGGGTATGGCAGCTCCACTTACTCGAGACCGAGGAACCAATCCTGGAGGAAGATGGATATATGCCACCTGCCAGACAGACTGCTGATAATGTTGACCGACTCGCAGGATAAGATGTATGCATGCGTTTTCAAAGTGCCAGTATGTTAAGCGTTATGCTTTCATTTTTAAAAACTTTGTCAACTAACAGTGACATTTCAGTGAACAAACGTTATTCCTTTTGGATTTACAGAAAGTTATGCCGATTTTACATATAATTCTATGTATTCTCTTTCGGGAATATCTACCGACGATGGACAGGCGTTCCCACTGATGTCCTTTTACATTATATTTATAATTTCCAAAACAAACTGATAAATAGTAGTGTTGTATTATCGGGCTAAACGATTTCATCTCGTTATTTTCGCCTATAGGTCAATTAACTATTGACAAGTAACACTTCAACTCTGTTACTCTGTTTTAATCTGATGAAAATGTCTTATATCTAGTAAACACTTAAGCATTATATATACTTAGACTCTTTGACAGGGAGACATATTTCATCAGTAGTGTAAAATTATCAATCCTCATCACATCAGTTTACAGTGCTTGAAAGGCATCGTTCGGTAATCATTATATTGTAAAGTTTGAACGGCCGACCAAGTACAATAGATATCATTTAACATTGCGAGTATTTCAGTTGCTTTCTGAAGGTTGATAACGAACACTACTTACGGACACTATGTCCCACAGTTTTGTCGGATGTATTACTACTACAGCCAACAGAACATTGTGAACAGACTGGGCCGCGTAATCCATCAGAACAGTCTGAAAAATGATAAAGTTTTGAATCGAACATGTAGATATTGAAAGGTATACACTTATTGATGTTGAATACATTTAGCGACACCTGCAGTAATCGTGACGTTGTAATTGGATAATCTGTTGTCTGGTATATTCATCTACGGAAAATTAGTTGTGAAGAGATTTTAATGTACAGAAGAGAAGGTCTATGCTATGCACTATTTCGATATGCAAAACAAATGTTGCAAAGTGTTCTTGTGATATTCCTCAGCCTGTCGTGCTGGCATTTGCTTCGCACTCTTCTCAACCTTTCTGGGTTTTGCTTAACAGTATAATGCACTCAATTTGTTTGCCAATTCCTCTGTGTGTAATTTGTTAAATGGGACATAATCCCCAGACGTTTCCATGCTCCATTCTGCAAAATAAAAAGGTCTTCTGTGTAATGATGAAGTGCTTTGGATTGCTTGTGTAATCAAAATCAACAACCGAATTTACTTCATCAGAATTAGTACTTGTTATTATGCAGTTATACGGAAAGATAGTTTTCAACAACTCAAGAACATCAGCGGAGACAGTACAGTAACTTCCGTTAGTTTTAAACATGGAGGGGGGGGGGGAGAAGTGAATTAATACCTTGGATTAAAACTAATCCTCATTGTGTATTTCTCCTTGTTGCTAAAGATTGGTTGGCATCTTCAAATAATTTCAACTCCACCTCTGTAACCTTTTTAAACCGGGAAGGTACTAATCTGTTGATCTGTTGACAGTTGATTGATGATGAGGGTGGGGGTGGGCGGGGTCACTCCGGACCGGCTGCTCGGGGGATGGTATACCGGGGTCAGCACTCGCGGCAAGTTCTATCTCAATGTCTTGTGCTGATTTCGATTCAATGATTGATGAAAAATACAGAGTAGAAATAAATTTATCTACTTCATCGTCTGACATATCTTGGTGATCGGGTAGTTCCAGCTCAAAAGGTATTGTTTCATCGTCCAGCTGACAGCTAAATTGTTTCGGGACGTTCATTTTGACAGATGCATCAGACGACAGTGTAACTTCCGTTAACGCTGATTTGTGGACTTTTTTAAAATATTAATTTACAGCATGCAAATTATGTATCCATAGCACATAAATAAAATTCAAGTTTATTTTATGATGTAAGAATTAGGCATCTAGGTCGGTCGTTCCGAGTGAGTAGTTTTTGTAGTGTATTACTACGCAGTGTGATCAGGTTACTATGTTTTACACCAGGTCACGTGCTGAAATTCTATGAACACATGTGTTATGCATTTATGAATGACATTTGTGTCAATGGGTCTAAGCATACAGAATGTAAATATAAAATAATATCAACATATTAAATACATATTCCGTAAAACATTGAGTTGAAAAGGTGTAATACACCATCAGTCAAAACTATAAATTAAGTAACATATGCGATACTATGTTATTGACACGGCATCATTCGAGTACCATGCTTTGGCTTTCACTCGACGGTCAATGTAGATGGTCAGATACCGGACGTACTGTATCCGGCGATCTGTTTAGTGTACCTTCATGATTGACAAATTTGCAATAAAGCTTCGAAAGATATAGCTTGTTAAAGACTACTGGCACATTTTCAGGTCGCCATCAGAATCTAATTGGGGATTTTGAGATATTAACATCTAAGCATGTTCTTATCCGTTTTGATTTACCAACAAAGTTTTGTCTTTGAGAACTTCAAAATACTTTGAGTTGACTTATATTTGTCGCCTCTTTGTTATTCTGAAACCTACTAATGCGGAGGAATATTAGTACCTCATGCCACATCGTGCATTTAGAGAAAGCAAAAGTCTTCTTAGTTTCCCCAATATCCCATAATCAGTAGACACCATATTACGGTATAATGCGGTGGACAACACAGCATGGACCGATTAATGCAGGGGACAATACACATTTCTCGTCTTAAACGAACATATCTAATGCAAATTGTCAAATTCGAGTCGTTACATGTATTGCACCTATGATGAATATATCATTGTTTGAAAATTTGAGTAAAAATACTAAACAGATATAAGACAAGAAAGAAAATCCTTGCACCGGGTTTGATGCGGGATATATCTGTCTGAGGTGCAATAATATCAATTCCAGCGACCAGACGAGATAGCACGTGGTATTTGTAAGTATTTAGGTGAAAAAGTTGCAATCAATCATGCTTTTAACAAGGTGAAGTAAATGAAATGCCTAATAACGTATCATATTTGTTAAGTCTATGTGTTTTGACATTAGATACCTTTTATATCTTTGTTTAAACAAAACAACGGTCCCTTGTGTGGAAAAAAACTAGTGTCCATGCCATGGGAAGCACATACAAGAATAGACCATGAATCAAGTCAGTTTTAAGTAACTCTATCCCACTTGAGAAAAAAAAACACTTAAAGTTCACGTGCTTTTTTTACATACAGTTGGGTTCCCCTCATCTTAATTTGGATATTTTATGATTCTTGGCCGACAAGACCAGGGCACAACCACTGTAGCCAAGTAGTTTAGTTAGTTAGAATGGCACTATAATGATGGAGGGTCCAAGTTTGAATCTTTGCTTAGCCTTGTTGCTTTTAATTCGGGCACAGGAGTGGATTATTTATTTATTAATTCACTTGATAACTTATTTGATTTTTTAAATCCAAAAATAATTCACACAGTATTTTTTTTTCCCCGAAAGTTTCTATCAAATATCAAAAATTAAGGCATACTGGAACAAAACTTCCGATGCATATGTGCAGTTTTTGGCAGGGTGTGCTATAACCCTTAACGCATATTATAATTGACATCATTTTAATGTATATCAATTATTAAATACCACTGATTAACTAATATGTAGGTATAGATCATTAAAATATAACAAAAACCCGATTGGTATGTTTCAACGTATAGGGAATGGTAAATAGCACTTTATTGTAAAATGTTTTGTTAGACAAATAACATCTTACCGATATCATAATAAGTGAAGAGAAGTTGATATTAAATGAAAAGTGTTTCTCTTTGCGGTCCATGTGGTTGGAATTAATAATCTGAGAATACTTCGTACGTGTAGATTGCTGAAAATTTCCCACACAAACTACCAAAAAGACATTAAAAGCTAAACGTGTACGTGAAAATAGCATTTGAGAGATGAATATTATGTCATATTTTGTAATTAAAACAAAGCATTACTAGCCATTAAGCTATGCATTCTTATTTTACACGACGATTTTGAGAGAAACAAGATGTATACTTATATTACATAACAAGAGCTGCCAGAAAAACTGCATACCTTGCAAATTAATGATATATTTATTACTAGAAAATGTCTGTAAGATATAAATGCCCTCGCTGATGGGACGGGACCCGACGGGATTGACATAGGGAACACTGTATATCCCCCCCC
>NW_018407179.1:826-11931 GCF_002113885.1 Mizuhopecten yessoensis | reverse complement strand
CCCCCCCATTTCAGGCGGGGGCATAATAAACGTAATGTTATGTAATGGAAGTTTTGCTAAACCGCATTAAATCACATCAGCATACAATGGTGAACAGCAGGTGACAAATATATCTGAATAAACCTGTAGGATTATATATATATATATATATATTTTGAAACTATTCAAACGTTTTAGAATTGTTTCAATGCATTGCTTATCCTAGATAGCGAACAGCTGAATTATTGTGATGGTGAAATACTGCGCGAAAATATAATAATGAAAGCACCTACTTATTGTATCATTCAATGCAAAGAAATATCTTTTAAAAAACCAATAAATATTAATATTGTTCTACACATTACTCAGCGTCTATATAAATGCATATTTCTTAATATAGTAAAAAGCCTTTCAACACTTGTCTAACACTGCACAAAAGTAAAACCAATAACCCAGACATGCACTTTTGCCTTCGATCAAACTATTTCTTTGAGCCCATTAAGATACAGATATATGTTATTCAATGCATTGTGTATGCTTCATATAACCGTATTACTAGTCAACCACCTGTCAACTGTGTGCTGATCTAACACTGCTTAAAAACTTGCTCAAAACTACTTATACTTCTACTCCCAAACATTCATCCCTCAAAATAACTTCTGGGATCGTAAAATGACAAATTATATAAAGTTCACTGCAATGGTAAACTGCGATAAATACAAAAGTCTTACAGTAATATAAAATATATAAACTGCTGTACAGAACGACGAAATACTAAGTCAGTATGAAAATACATTTATCCTCAACACTGACAGCATATACGATACATGCTTGGGCTCACACAACTGACATTCTCCGATAGTTTGACAACTTAAAAATCATAACAGAATTTACAACTGAACATTAACAACCTACACCACTGTCAATGTTCATGACCTACTTACTATTATGTTCAGTTAGGAGACGAATTCATCAAAACAAAAGTTAAATGTGTGTAATTTGGTTCCAGCACCAAGGTTACGTTGTGTTGAATGATAAAACTGTCCATTTTACAAGAAGCTTTACCCTATGTTTCCTTGTCAACATCTGTTGTCTCGTATATATTTGGAATTTCCACCATCCAAGCAGTTCATAATTTGCCTCACTGTGTGAAATATGCGCAATGGTTTGTTCCATGTTGTAAATTGCTATTTCGTCGTAGTTATTATCTGGAAAATGCATCAAATGCATATGCCATTAACATTAGCAAAGGAGCCGTAAGGTTGAGCTATGCTAACAACGTTTGAAGTTGATTTAAAAGTGGGAGCAATGTGCATTCAAGGTATCGCGTTTCCTTTTCAGAAACCAATTAATTTGAAAACTTTTTTTCATTGTACACCCTCATGTTGCAAACATTCGCTTTAAATTTTAAATACTTCGTATGTGAATATGCAAATGCAGTAGATGTTTACCTTGATTTTGTTTTAGCTATATTGCAGTTCTCGACAATGATATATCTGTCGTCTGAGAAGGCCCTGTGGTATCACCGCGCTTCATCGTCCGACGTCTGACCAGTACAATTACCAAGATGACCAGAGTCAATAAAAACAATCCAGATACGATGCCTATCCCGACAGCGGCGTCTTCATCCATTATAGCTACCACTATAGCATAAAGAGTAATGAATTTTCACTGCGTATGTCATACATTTTCCCTTATTTATCATTTTTATTTATTGTCCCTCCTTTTCATTATTCGGATTGGGGTGTTTCTTTGATATTATATTCTACATGTTGGGTTGGAATCAATCATTTAATACAAAAGAGATCACTTTTATAAAAAAAATTGTTGTCATATTTGTTTCCAGTCCATCCATCTGTACACCCTGTCATACAGTCTCCAGTGCCCTTGTCACAACTCACCATGACAATTGCCACACGACTTTAAACATTGTCTGCCATAAAAACCGGCTACACACACTACAAGCGCAAGCGTACTCAGATGTCATAAATTATCATGAATAACTGGTACTGTACATGTTATATTGATTAGTAGGTTTCAGAATAACACAGAGGCGACACCAACGTTTTGAACAAAACGGTTTTTCGATGTCAAAATCAATGAAGCAAAAACAACTATGATAAAAAGGATATATTTAGATGGGAACCCTAGATAACTTTGAGGAGAATACGACCAAGTAATTATGTGCACTTGGATATAATATGTTTTCAAAATAAATTTTGATTGCCACATGGACACTTGCTAATTGTCTTAAATACAACGTCAGCGTGAACTTGTAAACGTGTATCTATCTTAAGATAGAGAATCAAACAATATCAAGTACAACTCCTTACACACTGCAACACTAGCATGGCTCCGTCTATATGATGTCAATTTAAAGGGACATCACGTGAAAAGGCATTTTTTTTTAATGAGTGTATGTATTGTATGCACTTCCACTTATATTACCTCGTTATCTCCATATTCATAGTCCGTTCCAAATGTCCAGTTTGACCACTTGAATTGTTCGGGAAAGCCCTGCTAAAAATAGCGCCGATAACGTCACCTGACTAGGCAGTAAACACAAGTGGTGCGAGCGAGATGAAACGGTTTCCAAAGGGGCCCCCAGAGAGGGGCCGTCAGGCAACTGCAACTTCTTACCGCACTATGAAACCAAGTTATATGATTTCTTAGTCCGTATTCAAACTTATTGAACAGTAATTATTCATCATTAGAAGTTAATTGCACACTTGCCAAGGTTCAGAATTTAAATTTATTTAGCTTTAAACATAAATTTGTTGCCAATAAAATTAAACAAAGGAAGGGACACACATTTTTACAATTTATCACAACCTTCTCCCGTCATACATTTACAATTAAATGTCAACAATGATAATAGGCATAAACATGAAGTACATATATTTAAATATATATTGAATTTAGTACCGGAATGTGCCCGGTACAGATGTGCGGGGCTAAACACCTTCCCTACACCAAGGGACAAACCATTCTGATTTTTTTTTTTTTATATATTGCCGGGGCAGAGGAGGCCGGGTATTCATATTAGTACTAATTTAAACCTTCCATGTAAAAACAAAAATAATCGTTTAATTCAGCAATATAATTATATCATACCATTTTATTGAACCCGGTAATATTATAAATTATGTAAATCCACATCCTTAGATAACACGTATATCGGTGACCCAGAAAAGCACGCCGTGGGCCAACACAACAGTAATCCCTTGGAGGGCCTCATGGCAAAAACAAACTAACCAGTCACTTATCCCTTCCTTTCGCATAAACCACTGTATAATTATAGAAACACAAAGTAAACTCTCTCCGATAAATGTCCATTGACATATTAAACTAAGTTCATCTGTGTTCAAACTCAGACAAAGATACTAGCGAGCTTAATGGTTTTAGATATTTATTCATAACATAAACAGCGCTAGCATTTCTGTCGATTCCATTTCAGCTTAACCGGCTATCCGGAAGAATACATGCACCGTACTAACTGCTACGGCAGTTATTTTCTCCTTTGAATACTGCCCACCTGCAATAATGATTCCGTAACGTACTCCTTGCGCTATCTTTTGACCATTTGGCAACTTTTCGTTTCGTAGCTGACACGGTACAACACTTTTCTTTCGCTTACTTCACACGGCCAGTCATTTTGTTTGCAAAGAAATGGTGTGCTATGCGCATGCGCTAATAGAGGGAAATCCCTGAACAAAACGTTGGTCAGACAGGTAGAAATACCGATGATTTTCTTAGATTTTATCATTTTTTATGAATCTATTTCAGCCAAATCCGATCGTTATTTTCCATAAGGAGTCTCACTTGATATGTTTATTTAGTATTTGAAAAAAAAAAAAAAAATTACTTCACCGTTATGCCCCTTTAATGATTTTAAATATTGCCCCGAATTCCGTTTTTCAACTGATGGTACAATTCAAATATTGTGTGTATGCAGTGTCAGATAGAAATATAACCAAAATGCGGTAGTAAATATGCAATCAGGTCTCTGCAAGAATTCTTGGGTTCAAATCACATCCCTTTTACCAAACTAGGATATGTTCCTACGTGATGTACATGCAGGTGATTTGTTGGAATTACACTTTTTTAGTATTGTTGTGGTACATTTGAAAATAAGCGAAACGAGTAAACTAATAAAGTATTAACTAAAGTAGTTACTTTCATCAGTGAATGTGATTTTATAGGCATACTTTTGGTATGGCATAAGCTCACCTTGGTCCTTCGGACCCGGTGAGCTAAAAAGTGATTGGCAAATAGAAACTGACGCTGTTGGTGAGCAGCATTGTACCTGAACAATCCCCGCTACTTCTGGCACATAGTGAGTATCGACAGTGTGCCGGACAAGTCTGCTTACAGTCAATGCCATAAAACCAGGGTGCACATTCTAAACACATTTAAACAAATACATGTTTGATGTCTCGTTGCAGTAATTATATATATTCACACAATTTGTTTTAATTTTATTATAGCAATTATATTTGCCTTGCGGTAGTAAAATACGTCCTTTTGTTATTTGATATATTTAAATTGTATGTTGATAATGTACATTCAAAGTAACCTCTTGACGTATGATATAAAGTTTCTTAATGCGATATAGTTTTGCTATACCCCACAATTACTTACTCTGTCTGTTTTACTATGCCAAAAACGTAATATTCCATACGCTACAAAACAGTATCTCATGCAGTCACGTCTCAACGATAAATAAACTGAGAATAAGTATACGCAAGATCATAATGATATATTTCTGAACACATTTTTACCGTCTCAAAAATAATGTATCTGTTTAAACAAAACTCGGGATTAAAGGTCTAACAATGTTATTGAGATATCGGTGATTGCTTTCGTTAAAAAAAACATTTCGTTATGAGTTTACACCATGTATGATAACCATTGTCCCAATTGTATTGGTATACACACTTAAAACGTACACTTACCGGTAATGCAGCAAAACCTAGATGTTACAGTAGTCAATGCAATAAAGGATAGATATCCTTATATTTATAATTAATGTTTTGTGTATGTGTAACTGGCGATTTCACATGTCAAGCTATTAAAAAGGAAAACTACCATTCTATGATTTTACTTCTGTCAATGACCTTACATGTCACTATACCTGTACATAACCCACTGGTCTGATTACATATATCCCTTTTACAATTGGACGGGCAGCTTGTGTTGCAGGTATCACCATAATATCCAGGTCTACATGCTTAAATAAGAATAACATCAGCAGTCATTTGAGACTTGATAAATACATTGTTCACTTTACACTACAAAAAAATATAGGTTAGGTATATATTCAAACAAGAATTACAAGAAAACTCAGGCTTGAATAACACATAAATACGAGTTTACAAGTACATTTGTATCTCTTGTCATGGTAGGAATGCCTAGGGTGGGGAAATTGGCAGGTGTGAATAAGGATGCAGAGTGGAGAAAGACAGTGTAATTTGAAACAAAGTGGGTTATAGCAATACATATTTTCTTGCAATTGTCCTATAACTTGGTAATAGTTTGTGAAAGATAAAACGCTTGTATGGAATGCAAATTTATGTGAAAGATCAAAAAAGAATTATAACAATATTCTGTTAAATCAAAGCACAATATTTACGTTCGAAACCTTTAAATATCCATGAATTGCGCTAAAAGCAGTCATGCATCATCGAAAGGGCTCCACATTAGACGCATCTACGAGAGGCATTTTGATAAATCGTGTCACGCTTTTCCCGGTATATATTCAGGTTATCCATTTCCATAATCTATATATTTTCTAGGTATACTTATCACAATGATGCATGGAGTTTTAGAGTATGACGCATATATATGCAGTGTGCAAATTTAAGAAACGTTTAACCAGCAAATTCCTGATGAATAATTTCAAACTGCATTTTTATTTAAACATGTTATTAACATATTAAGGAGAGTTATTGAAAAACATGGGTTTACTTTTTTTAAAACAGTTCGATTTTAGGATATTTTAATCCACCCTCCCCTAAATATAATACTAACAAAGCATTTTATCATTCAAAGTTAGATAGTCATCCCTACCAATGGCTGAACGAAACAGACTTAACATGTGAGTACGTCTATTTCCACTATCATATGATTTTGAAATTTAAGTAGTAAAGGAGAGTATTTTCAACTTTATTTTCTTTATATAATACCCATTAACAAAACAGCAAGACAGCGGCAACTTAACCCTATTATTCTGATAGATTATTTTTCCATGTTAATTGAAAGTTGGAAGTTTTGATGGTATAGATGATGTCTAAATATAGAACAACTTTGTATTGTATGCATGTCATGAATATAAGTTGAGAATCCTCTTGTTTCCCAAAGCTATGTTGTTTTTTTTTGTTTTTTTTTGTTTTTTTGTTTTTAATCAAACGTGTTATATGACACATTTACCGGTTATCAACCTTTTGGATTCCTGATGTTGAAAGATATTATTGGTATCCAACGTTTAAGCAAGTATGAAATGCAAAGATCATTTTAATTTTACCGAAAACCAACGTTAGTTTTATTTTTTTAGACGTTATAAAAAAATCCTAATGTTATCAGCATGTATTTGCTTTATCTATGTTAACATGACACATGCATATGTGAATTATATATAATTTCCTAACTAATCCTTAGATAACACATTTCTCTACACGTTTTTCATACTTTCCAGTGATACATACCTTCACACTCTCCATTGCTTTGCATACATCGGTTGTCTTTACAGTCGAACGAACAAGTCTGATTACAGTGGTTGCCATAATAACCGGGAGTACACGCTTTCATGGAAAATCACGAAGAACAAGTCAGAAACCGAAAAAAGTGTAAGGACTACATTTTCCTTATCTAAGTTTTAGGTCATTTATTGTCTTTGATAATGTAATTGTACTCAATGATGATTATTACATGATTATTTCAAACCACAACTGAGCAAGAAAAAAAAATGTTAATTCTGAACCGAATCTGATCAATTTATTATAAAAAAGTAAAATTATAAACCTCAGAAGTGGTATAATTATGAATGAATAAGTGTCCCCACAGCGCATGCATTCTATTTTATTACAAGAAATTAAATTAACACAACATGTAAACAAAAATATCCATATAAATGTTGATTTAAGCTGAAGCTGAATCACTTACCAGAACAAACACCGGATTCTACAATACATATGTCATCATAACAATTTAAGGGGCATTCTACACATAAAGATCCAGATCTATAGTGTCCAACTGCACAGTCTAAAAATAATATGAAACAAGTACATAATGTATACATTTATTACACGCATTGTCTACAATGATTTTAGAATTATGTTGCGATATTTTATATAAAAAGTAGATATGTATATTGAAGACTGCTTAACACATTTATTGATGTCGATATTAAGTTGATTTACTTGAATAAAAAAAAAAATGTTATAATGAAAATGATGTTATACTGTTAACATGATAAGACATATCCATATGTTATCACTGCACCGAAAGCCTATACGATGAAAAAGCAAAGGCAATACACAGTATCTTTAATCAGGTTATGATGACGACCTACACTCTTTTCTTATACTTAAAATGAGTTTTATCACAACGTTTCTCAAGAATAGAAAAATGAATGATAAACTGATTTATTTTCTCTCGTTCCACAGGCAAATGGCATGTTGTACTTTTTCCAGTATTAATATCTTTAGATATATGTAATTACATGCGCATCTTCCGGTCACTGGATCACACAGGCTATTGGCACAGCCTACATCACAATCTGTATCACAATTACCATCACCATATTTCCCAAGCGGACAACCTGAAATATATTAGCATACGAGTTCGGACATAAGCTCATCTGTTATCATTTAAAAAAAAAAAAGCCTTTAACCAATTTTTATTGTTCTATTATCGGCCAAATACATGGATGTACACAGCTCTGTATGTGCTACATCTTCCACAACGTTATAACTTTATCGATTTGTGTTAACACAAATACAGCCACATACACAAAATTACAAAAAACAAATCGTATTATTAGATACTTAATTTACGTACCGTACACTTCTACTTCACAAAGCTCCAGAATAGCGTTATCAGAGTACCACGATAAACCTCCTGACCGTCTATCGCTGTATATCGTCAGGTACTGGGCGCTAACTGTGCATTGTATATGGGGAGTCAACGACAACGCAGCCGCCGTTGATGGTGTGTCTTTATGACAAAGGTAACCGTTCCGCCAATCCGATGTGTTCGACTGGTATATCTGATAGCCACCAAATCGTTGTCGTTGCTGATTCCCTTGATCTAAATATGATAAACAAGATTATCCACGAGAGCTTACGTGTATATACTGTTTTTACACAGGACCATTTTTCGTGTTGTCACCAGGAAAACAACCACTGCATATTCTGTAACAGGCGACCGATGCAGAAATAGCATGAGGAATTAGGGATTGCCATTGTTTTCTCTTTTTAAGATGAAACTTCTGCAGCATACATTTTTACGTGCGGTATCGCTATATTTTAATTTCCATTCCAACTATTTTTTGACGCTCTACTTTGTAACACTTTCCTTTTTGCCCTTATCATCAACTAGGTATATTTATCTTGATACAAAAATCAATTTATCTTTGTATTGGTAATGTTTTTATTTCGTTTCATTAAAGCATGTATAAAGGGAAGACTCATTGATTACATGTTGGTTATTCTCATCAGCATTTTTTTTTTTTATACAAGTGTGCCTAACAAAGATTGACTTTGTCACATCTCCTATCCGTAGGTACACGGACAGAAATACATACACATGCATCGAACGTTGACGTGTGTTGACGTATACACCGAGACCGAGTCAGAGCACTTGAGGTTAACGATACTAGTATTGTACACAACAGACCGTCGTTAAAAAAACAAGAATTCAATAAGGGTCTATATCAAACAGTATTATGAAAACCCCTGGTGTAGAGACGATCCATTAGTCAGAATGTCGACTATATGGAAAGCATTACACACAACATAGACAACCTGATATGTGTATTGTATACAAAATACGTCATTGAATGTACATTTTGCTTTCTAGGTTATTACAGGTTTGTGACCGCTCAGCGCATCACAAAAAGCGTGCGCACACCGTGCATACATCGTTTACACATCGTCCGCATATCGTCCTCACATGGTGCGTACAACTGTGCGAGTTTAAAAGAAATCGTTCGCCCCGTTGTGCACCTCTCTTCGCACAACTGTGCGATTTGGTACAACTTGATCAATATTACGGAATGAAAATTGAATCGAATGTTCGCATACATTAATGTAGACTGTATATATTACTGTAATTTCTTATCACAATCATTAAGTTTATGTACAATTTTACTATGCGTGTTACATAGTATTACAGTGACCGTTTGTTTGTCAAGAATGGGTTTGGTTCCATGGTAACAGAACAAGTAAATAACAATTTGATGAGTGACTGAAGTTTTACCTGGCCTGTGCCTGATGGGAAGACCAGATATGTGATGCCATATGACCGTTCTGAAAACACAACTGGACGTTTACTATTTGTTATTTACATTCGGTTTGGCCCATAGCTCCCCTTCACCTGGATTTTCACACCCCGACGAGTTACGTTAGTACCCCGGGCGGGGGGGGGGGTCCAGGTACATGTACAAAGTGGATATGTTTATACAGGACTGAGGTGCAATTTAAACATGTGTCGATAAAGGGCGTTTTAAAAAAACACAGAAAACACAATTTTTAAATATAACAAAGTTTTAGACAGAAAGATAAGCTTATAGAGGACCATATGGAAGAATAGCCTTTGGCTAAACAGGTATTTTATCCTCAATAAATAAAATGTATTATTATAAGTAGTAGTATTATGTAACAAGAATAAAGAAACACACTTAAAAACCAGGTTTATATATTTAAACACGAAACCGCATATATTGTTAAGCCATTCCTCAATTTACATCCAGCTACGATACTTATCGCAGAACGTTCGTCCATCGTCCACACAAATGCGCGCAAGCAATGCTCGTCTACTTTTATATCGTTCGGTCATCGTGCAACACATCTTTCACACACCGTCCGCACACCGTGCGCACACCTTGCGCACATCGTGCACACACCGCACGTCGTGTAACGATGTGAGAACCCACAACTTTGTGTTAAATGATGTCAAGCTATCCTCGTAGATTTTACCATTATCGGTGTGGGCCTAACGGGCCGTTTAACCAGGTATAGCTAAACTTAAATGTAATTCATTACCTACTTATTTAAATATCGTTTTTGAATGTCACTAATCTGAATTCCGGGATCAACGACTTCGCAATAACCAGTGCGATCTGAATACGGGTGGGATGGGGATGGGGTGGAGTTACAATAGTCGTTTTTCGCGACATGCAGTTAGACAACACAGTGTTGTCTAAGGTCATGAACAATACGAGAAACTTAAAACCAGCATTTTGTTTTATTGTTGAATACAAAATCAAAATATCTGATTACTCACCTCTGTAGTATATTTTAACGTATTCCATAACGATCAGTCCTTCTAGATCTACTTGCCACCATGCCTCCTTTTTATCTGGATATGTATGTGAACAACAGTTTTGGCTGTCGAAGATTTGTTTTCGACAACCATCTACAGCCTTACCACTTTGATATGCAGCACTGTGGTTTGAACTTTGTGCGGTGATTTTGATATTTGGCTCACGACTGGTGTTAACTGTAAAATAATGAATTATGATTGTATATCTATATATATATATATCTGACTGATCTAAAGTACTAAACATTGTCAATATTTTCAGCATTGCAAGGTCAGCAATGTATAAATGTGTTGATGGTAAAAGCAAGTATTAAAAGAAGGAAAGGATAAGCAGAAATTAATGGAGAACGGCTATGAATAAGGTAAAAAAGGGGATAAAATAAACCAACAACAAAAAAATAAAAATAAAAGAAATGGATAATTTTCTTTTTAACTTATGTTTGACTTTTGATTGAAACTGCTAATTACAAGTATTCGGCCATAAACGAAAAATAAACAGTTACNTAATTATGGTTTAATACTCTAATCTATTTATATTAAGATTTTTTTTCCAGAAAGATACATTTAGATGATTTAACATAAGT
>NW_018407179.1:0-450 GCF_002113885.1 Mizuhopecten yessoensis | reverse complement strand
TTAAAACACAGAACACTTACCTTACGTAAACACCAAATATATATAGTATGATACTTCTAATATATAATGACAATAAGCCCCTCGGTTAATATATAACAATAAGTTGAAGGTGGAATATATTGGTTCATACCGATTATGAACGACTGATGCTTTACTGCCATCGGCTTACGAACAATGTTGTAATCAATCGCTCTACCAATGTGTATACAATAGAAATAACAATACCGGAAATCGCCATTGTAGAGCAATATTGAAACACAGCTAGTATATTGTCTATGTACATATCCTGAAATAAATGCATATCGATTAATACTATGTCACAACAACTCAACGCAGAAGTTTGAAACATGAACATCGGGTACAATCTATATATTTACCCCTACCTTCTATACAAGCAATGTCTTTTATCGTAAAACACCTGAGGCTTTTGCTACGGGATGTACATGTAGG
>NW_018407178.1:4251-4689 GCF_002113885.1 Mizuhopecten yessoensis | reverse complement strand
ATATACTGTTTGGTAGTATCCCAAACAAAGGCTGTATACTGTATGTTAGTATCCCAAACAAAGGCTATATATAATGTATGGTAGTNTATATACTGTATGGTAGTATCCCAAACAAAGGCTGTATATACTGTATGGTAGTATCCCAAACAAAGGCTGTATATACTGTATGGTAGTATCCCAAACAAAGGCTGTATATACTGTATGGTAGTATCCCAAACAAAGGCTGTATATACTGTATGGTAGTATCCCAAACAAAGGCTGTATATACTGTATGGTAGTATCCCAAACAAAGGCTGTATATACTGTATGGTAGTATCCCAAACAAAGGCTGTATATACTGTATGGTAGTATCCCAAACAAAGGCTGTATATACTGTATGGTAGTATCCCAAACAAAGGCTGTATATACTGTAGGGTAGTATCCCAAACAAAGGCTCTG
>NW_018407178.1:0-450 GCF_002113885.1 Mizuhopecten yessoensis | reverse complement strand
ATATACTGTATGGTAGTATCCCAAACAAAGGCTGTATATACTGTTGGGTAGTATCCCAAACAAAGGCTTTATACTGTATGGTAGTATCCCAAACAAAGGCTGTATATATTATATGGGAGTATCCCAAACAAAGGCTGTATATACTGTATGTTAGTATCCAAAACAAAGGCTGTATATACTGTATGGTAGTATCCCAAACAAACGCTGTATATTGTATGGTAGTATCCCAAACAATGGCTGTATATACTGTATGTTAGTATCCAAAACAAAGGCTGTATATACTGTATGGTAGTACCCCAAACAAAGGCTGTATATACTGTTTGGTAGTATCCCAAACAAAGGCTGTATACTGTATGATAGTATCCCAAATAAAGGCTGTATATACTATATGGGAGTATCCCAAACAAGGCTGTATATACTGTATGGTAGTATCACAAACAAAGGCTGTAT
>NW_018407177.1:3608-4941 GCF_002113885.1 Mizuhopecten yessoensis | reverse complement strand
CATTTGTGTTTGTTTAGGTATGCCAAGGTTTGTCACAACAAGTGAGCCGACGACACAAAATCCCAGGAGGATGCAGAACTCCCTATTTACAACATACCAGGTCACGTTCCACCAGCCTACAATTACATAGCTCCAGACGACATACCAGGTCACGTCCCACTCGCCTACAACTACATCGCTCCAGACGACATACCAGGTTACGTCCCACTCGGCTACAACTACATCGCTCCAAACAACCATAAGATAAACACAAAAGAACAAATTAAATATGTCTTGTTTTTTAACTTACACTTTTGTCATATTCATATGATATTGTATAATGCAAGTTACTAATACATTAATATGCTTTCATATATGATTACATTGTATTTTGCTGTATCAGTGATAAGCGTCATTTCTATTGTTAAATGTCTTCAATTTAATTTCGTTTAATTTTGTGAATGTGTGCATAACCATGTTGCTTCGCCTTAAGTGTAATTGCGCTAATGACAACGTTGCTTTCCTTTTCATTGCCATTTTTTGTGTTGCCTTGTTGCTTTCCCTCCAGCGTAATTGTGTGTTAATGCTCCTTCAGTGTAAATGTGTGAATGGTCATGTTTAACCCTTTTGCCAATGTAAATGTCTGAATTGTCATGTTTAATCTCTATGTCAGTGTAAATGTTTGAATGGTCATGTTTAACTATTTTGTCAGTGTAAATGTCTGAATTGTCATGTTGTACTCTTTCAGTGAAATGTATTAATGGTCATGTTTAACCCTTTTGCCAGTGTAAATGTCTGAATAGTCGTCATGTTCAAACCTTTTGTTAGTGTAAATGTTCGAATTGTCATGTTGTACCCTTTCAGTGAAATGTATTAACGGTCATGTTCAATCCTTTTCAGTGTAAATGCATGAATTTTCATGTTGTATCCCTTTCAGTGTAAATGTGTTAATGGTCATGTTCAACCCTTTTCAGCGTAAATGCGTGAATTGTCATGTTTAATCCCTTACAGTGTAAATGTATGAATGATCAAAATGAATCCCTTTCAGTGTTGACGTGATGTTTGNCAGTGTAAATGTGTGAATGATCAAAATGAATCCCTTTCAGTGTTGACGTGATGTTTGATCCCTTTCAGTGTAAATGAATGAATGATCAAAATGAATCCCTTTCAGTGTTGACGTGATGTTTAATCCCTTTCAGTGTTGACGTGATGTGTAATCCCTTACAGTGTAAATGTGTGAATGATCAGTGTGATTACGTGTTTACTCACGGTGCTTTCTTTACAGTAGGATTTTATGTATGACCATTTTGCTACAATTTAGTGCGTTTATATGTATAGTTCTGGTGTCTCATAT
>NW_018407177.1:1124-2038 GCF_002113885.1 Mizuhopecten yessoensis | reverse complement strand
TTATATAGAAAATAGCATTGCATCTGTAATAGCATCTTTATTTCATGCAATCTATTTGACTTATAATATATGTGTTAAGACTGAACGTTTCAGTCTATAAAACCATTATTTTGTTATGAAATATTCATGTTAAATATGTTGACACTAAGTTTGTTATTTGCCGTTTAGAGATGTATTTGCCTAAAGTCCGTTGTTACAGACCGGAATGCACTGTCTTATGTTCGTTTTAATTTGTTTGACTTTTACTGGATATATCAACTTTAAAGTCATTTTGGTGTTTATTATTTATATTAACTTAAGTGACTTGTTATAATAAAGTACAGCTGCACTTTTAGAAACGTGTATTTCATAATGTTTTTTAAGTCTGCCATTATTTGATGCAACCTGTATCATTGGATATGTAATTAACACTGTTTTTAATACAATGTACTTTGATTTATTCTGATGTTGCGATTTCTTTATATTATTGCATTTCTGTTATAAAGAAGATAATGTAAAGTGTTAATGAAAATGAGATAAAATGGAAAGTAAAGCTGAACCTTACTGAACTGGCACGTTAAAGTCGATCTTAAGGACCCTGTCCAACTGCAAGCAAACCCCAGAGAATCCCACTGTCGTTTTTCGTACTTACCTCCCCTTCAACTAGTTTTGANAGTTGGTAAGTGTGAATGCATCAGGATCGGGTCTGAGGTTCAAATCCTGTTGTTTTTAAATCCTGATAGTACATGCATGTGTTTTGTTTTTTGGAAGTCATTTAACAAAGCTTTATTCGTGCCGAGAGAAAAAATGTCCAATACACATTTACAATTGTTTGCACTAATACATGGATCCTTCACTGATAATGGAGAAGCTCACAACGATGGGGTGCTGATAGCATTTTGTGTATTATGTCTGATTTTCGAATTCCTGATATT
>NW_018407177.1:0-839 GCF_002113885.1 Mizuhopecten yessoensis | reverse complement strand
AATCTTAAGAGTCTAAAGAAGAGCATTTGTATCCTGTACAAGGATTAATTTATAAAATGTTGAATAAAAAATATGGCTTACATATAATTATGCTTTTTAGTTTATATCATATTGCACTTTGACTAACATTTGTATGTAATCTATTGTTATTACTCTATTTTAATAATTCCTGCAAAAATGACACGGTGATTACTGGTGTAGCCCACTTGTAAATATTTCAAACCTTCGCCATATGACGAGAAATAACAGTCAAAACATCAAAATATTTTTATACACAAATATTTTATTTTGCAAAATTATTTGTACAAATTCCACAACATAAATGAGATCACAAATCTCACATGTAAGGTATCACACAACATATGTAACAGTAAACAGGTGAGGTTATNGAGAGTTTGATACATTTACTTGTGACAACAGTTACATGAATCCATTATCTTAGACTCTCAGGATGATTTAAAATGATACTCATGATTAAAATTTAAAATTATATATGCCAATGAAGTCAATCCATGAAGTACTTACGTCTAACAGTAGGGTATGTAGGGTATTCGGGATATCTCCGTGGGAATTGGGGATAACGTGGGTACAGTCCTGGGTAACGGACACTACTGTCATATCCTACAGAAAATAAAGAACATATTAATAATAGAGTATAGTACACTACGCAGCACATAATGATAAATAAAAATTTAGATACCATTGTCAACCCCCCATCCCCCCTAACCCCGAATCCGAATAGCGCCGATTAGCCTCTGGATCGACCACTAATTATTGTAAATGTTTAGCACAGGGAACAACAAACATCAGGTTTATATATTATAATTACTTACTCATTA
>NW_018407176.1:571494-605436 GCF_002113885.1 Mizuhopecten yessoensis | reverse complement strand
TATAACTTTGATATGACATTGTACTGGCCACACTAGGGTATAACGATGATATGACATTGCACTGGCCACACTAGGGTATACATTTTACACGATATCGTACCAGTAACACTTTATAACTTTGATATGATATCAAACAAAATTTGCCGATTGTTAATTTCAATTACTAAGGGATATTATTTTTTGTGTCTATCTACAGCAATGGGATGTGTTTTAGGCAGCATTTATGCTATGGCTGCATTATTTCATTATTCCATTCTAGGCGTTGATTTGGCTGCTCATTTTGTTTGGTTCTGGAAATAAAAACTTGATAAGGGATCAAGTAATGTGTTGACGGAATCATGATGTTACAAATGAAGAATAATTGTAGGTACATGTATATAATAAAAGCAATACCCCAAACCCATTCAAACAACCTCTACCGACCTATTATATGTATAATGCATATATATATTTGTCATGTACCATTCTATGATGGAGGGCTTAATTGGTTTGTTAAGTTAATATATAGGTACGTCACGTGTATAGGTAGCAGAGTACAGTAGCGTACGGTGGCCATGGGTGATATTTTTATACAATGAATAACCCCTGTAATATAACATGTATCAAAATTTAAAAAAAAAATCAGCACTAAAATTGGCATATACATGATGAAGTGGACTATGTGGGCTTCATAATTTAAAAAAAAGAAAAGTCGAATTTGGTTTGAGACTACAATTTTGGGCATTTACGAATCTGTGTCTACACAACAAAAGCTAGCTTTTCAGGTAGTCTATTTTTGTACTCAGCACATGTGTAAATATTGTGAAAAATCCACCGGAATGACCTATGCTAAAACGTGAGTATTTCTGTTACCGAGTAGGCGATATTTAATTTCAGACAGGTTTTAAGAAAAACAATTCTACTTGCGGGGGTCAAATTCTGGGTTAAAAATCATGATTTTTTGCATATTTTGGTGTTTTTTGATGTGGTAACCATGGTTTTCAGAAGTCCCAAATCTGGGGAAATCACTTTTTGAAAAAAAAAATGTTCTTCTAAAAAACACCTATTAAAAATGTAGTTTATAAATATATATATATATGTAGGTGTGTTGTGCAGGATGAATCCGCTATCCATGTTTATCCGAGACATGCCCTTTATTTTTAGGGTCAAGCCATTTCTACTGTACTCTGCCACCATAATTGAAAGTGATACATGGATTGTACTTACATCAACGATATATTGATAGCTGCTCTGCTGAATGTATGTAGCGGATGCTTAATCTGACCTACCTTTCATTCACAATAGTCAGGTACTATTGTTACTGGGCACTTCCCGGTGGACGACGTCTTCTTCCGATCATTTTCAAAATGCTAAACTGACCAAATATAATTAGGCCACCTAGTAGCGGATTCTGTTCTTCCGATCAGTCTTAAAATGAAATATATACAACTTCAGATCTAGGGAAACCTATATATGGATTTTGATAAAGATCATTAACCACTTGATCAGAGAGACCATTCCAATCATTTACAATTCTTAATTTGAACGAGTGGCCACGCAGATTACTTCTACACCTCAATTTTTCAAGTTTCTGGTTGTGACCTCTGGTTGTTCTTGTTGCATTGGTTTTTAGAAAGTCATCTTTGATGTTATCTATCTCATTTATTATCTTAAAGGTTTGCACCATATCTGACCTGAGTCTCCTGTACTCCATTGTGGGTAGCCCAAGAGCATTGATTCTCTCAGGATAGGATAAGTCGTTGATACCAGGGACCAGTTTAGTGACTCTTCTTTGCACATTTTCTATAGATATCTTATCCTTTATAAGCATGGGTGCCCAAACTACAACAGCGGTCTCTAGATATGGTCTTACAAGGGATTTGTATAGGGTAATGAACATTTCTTTGTTTACACAGCTAAAGGTCCTAAAGATCATTCCTACATTTCTGTTTGCTTTTGCTACTGACAGTTTACATGTTCACTAAACTTAAGATTAGTGTCTATAGTAACCCCTAGATCCCTTTCACTAGCAACAGATGATTAGAGTTTGTGAACTTCCCCCTGTTTGATGATGCTGTATGAAGTGTCACATTTTAAAGCTCCTTGGTGTAACTTTAGGTGCTTACACTTATCTGAGTTTAGCTCCATCATCCAAGTTCTCGTCCAGTTGTTTAAACGGTGTAGATCCTCTTGAAGATGTTGCCCCTGATCTCCTGGATCCATTGCACGATATATTTTTGTATCATCTACAAACATTTTGGTCAGGTTATGAATTACCTCGGGTAGGTCATTAACGTAGATGAGGAATAGGACTGGCCCCAGCACACTACCCTGGGGGACTCCACTTGTGACTTGACATGTACTTGATTCACAACCGTTGATAACAGCTTTTTGTTCCATATCTTTCAGGAAGTCAGCAATCCAGCCCAGTATGTCCCCGTTGATGCCATATCCCTTGACTTTGTGTAGTAGTCTCCTGTGGGGTACTTTATCAAAGGCCTTTTTATAGTCCAAATAAATGACATCCACTTGCTTGTTTTGGTCAATAGCTTCTGTCCAGTCGTCAATTGATTCCAATAATTGTATGGTGCAGGACATGCCACTTCTAAAACCGTGCTGCTCTTTGGAGAAAAGGTTGTTGTTGTCCATTTGTCCCACTGTTTCATCTCTTATAATTCGCTGGAGTAGTTTGCCCACAATTGATGTAATGCTAATGGGCCTATAGTTCCCTGGATCTTTCTTGTTCCCTTTTTTAAAAATTGGTGTGACATTAGCTTGTTTCCATAATTTCAGAAGACAATTTTCTGCTATTGATTTTTCAAAGATGTATTTCAGTGGGCTCTTGATTTGGTCTGCGTTCTCCTTTAGGAATTGGGGATGTATGTTGTCAGGACCAGCCGCTTTGTTTACTTTCAGCCTGCCAATAGCTTTGAATATTTTTTCCTCTGATATCTCAATCCTGCTTATTTCCCTATTTGGGGAGTGAACTTGGAATTGAGGAAGTGGTTCTTGCCCCTCATCTACGAAAACACTAGCGAAGTGGTTATTTAGGACCTCAGCCTTTACTTGGTCATTCTTGGTGAGTTATCCGACCCCATTGTCCAGTTGAGTAATCTTCTCTTTTGTCTTGGCCTTGTTGCGGAAATCTTTCCAAAATAGTTTCGGTTCAGTTCTTATTTTATAAGCTAGTATTTCCTCATGGTTATAGGTGTTTTTTCGAATAGCCCTTGTTGCTAAATTCCTTGCTTTTTGGTAGGATGTGAAGTTTGAAGCAGTTTTACAGTGTACATATTTTTTCAATTTTCTCCTTTTTATCTTGACTGCTTCAAGAGTCTTCCTGTCGAGAATATGGTGGTCCTTTCCTTTTCCCGTTCGTCCTTTACTCACTGGTATATTTTGCTTAACAACTTTAGATATTATTTCAGTAAAGAATTCCCAGGATTCGGTAAGATCCATAATATTCATGACACCCCACTCTACTTTTGATAGCTCCTCCCTAATTACTGCATAGTCAGCTTTAAAATAGTTTAATCTTGGTTTTTTTTCCAACTTTGTCCTCAGTGTAACCAACACATTTAAAAACTAACGATAGATGGTTACTAGGTCCAATACTGCTTTTATATTCCAGACTGTCAATCATATTCTCTTCATTTGTTAGAATGAGGTCTAGAACTGATGGAATGTTCCCCTCCCTGAGTCTTGTAGGATGCAACACATGTTGATATAAAAAGAAATCATGGGTTAGTTCTAGGAATTTTGAAGATACATGTTGTTCGTTGACATCAGTAGTATTTTCCTTCCAGTTGATTTCCTTAAAGTTAAAGTCTCCCAAGATAAGAAGGTGAGAATGAGAGGTTGAATTAGCCTTTCCAAACAGTTCACTGAGCTGGGTGAAGTTCTCTCCCTCACAATTGGGACTCCTATACACGCAGCCCAATAGAAGGGAATCAGATTTGTTGAGTGTTTTACACCATACAGCTTCTTGGTAGTTCAGCTCGTCATCCAAACTGATTACGTCTAAATTGTCCCTTATATAGATGGCTACACCTCTTCGGAAATCTTTATCTTTATTGTTGAACTGATTGTATCCTTCTAGATTTAAATTTCTGGCCCAAGGATCAATAGAGTGATTTTTAGGAGGATCTCAGTTAATGCAATAATGTCTGGCTTTGTTTCTTCAACAATAAGTTTTAGTTCTTCCATCTTTGGGACAGTCAGTGTGTCCAAAAAACATTTAGGCCATCTGTGTTAAAAACCTTAAAAACCAACATCCTATGGATTTGAAGAGTTGTGCGAGTGACTGGTTTCATTCCTGGACTGTTGTGAGACTGGCAGACCACCGATTACGGTATCGTCGGGGTCAAGCATCGATTCCTGGCTGGAGGGTGGTCTTCTTATAGCCGTTAGCTGACTATTTAAGACGATGTTGGCGACGGGGCTCATATCCCCAATAGTACGGTCCTCCACCCCGACATTCAAATCCGTGTTGGTCTCACTGGGGGCATCTAATATGGTCTCAACTTCCATGGGGTCAACTACCTGCCCAATTGTCCTGTCGTCGGGTGTTGCCAGTGTACGTTTATATCTTCTTTTATCTTGTTGTTCCTGCCTTTGCTCTTTAGTCAGGTCCCTCAAAAGAATTACCCTACGGAGATGTTCTTCAGCTTTTGCTGATATTTTTCTAGCATTCTCTAGAAGAGATTTCCTTTGGTTCCGGCTGCCCAACTTTGCTATACGTGGTCTGACTTTATCTTTTGGTTTTTTTCCCCACTCTATAAGTTGTTACCAACTCAAGATTTTCTACATCTAGTGTTGAAGCAAGTTTTCTGATGGTGGCTGCATCCATTTCTTTAGACCTGGTTGGATCCTGCTCAGTGTTTTCAGGTACACGGAAGAGTATGATGTTCAACTCTTTATTCCGCCTCTGCTCCAGCTCTTTGGTGCGATGGTCCACCAATGCGTTTACTTCTGCTCTGAGCTCTTCAACCACATCTTTCTTCATGTCGCTGACCTCACTTCTGATATTTTTCCTTGTTTGTTGTCTCAATGGTTTCAATTTTTTTTTCCAGCTTGGTCATACGCTGTTCATTTTGCAATTCCAATCTTAGTAGGGTGGCTGCTATATTTTCCATTGTAGGCAAAGTGTTAGAGCAGCTGTTGCACGACCATCTGCAGTTTTGGTTATCTCCCTTTGTAAAAAATTGGTATACTGGAACTTGAAGACCGGAACATGTTTGGCAGTAAAGTAACCTACATCCCGAACAGCACAAGGTGGGCTTGTGGATGCTGTTGCTGCATTTGTTACACTTATGTTTACTATTTTGTTTTTCAGCTGGGGAAAGTCCACTTCGGAATCTCTTGGATGCTTGGCTTTCATCTTCAACATGGCCAGGTTTAGGCGTACAACTTTCTCTGGCTAGTAGCTGACTTTGTCTCATATCAAAGTTGAGGGATTTTCTGGTGTTAGAATCCATTTCTAGTCATGTGTTTAATATGTTAATGACAGTGCGACTCGATATCTCACTACAAACAGATCTAGCTTGATAAAATGTGGGCACCTAGCATGGGTTCCATGCCGGGGTTTCTGCTTATCCCTTTTTTAAGACTTAAATTCTTTCAGGACAATGGTGTCACTAGCACGGATTCCATGGTTAGACCATGACCATGAATATACTGTTGGAATAAGCTAAAGTTATAGACAAAAAATATTGACGTCAACATATTGAAGTGCAATTGAGTGACCTGATATAGGAGCTCATTTTCAGCATGGATTTGTATTCTGTCATCATTCTTGCGTGTTCTTTGATCAGTCTCGCACGCACAACTAACAATCAAGAGGAGCACCTACATATGAAATTGAGGAAGATTCTTGAAGTACTTCTAGGGGAATAATTACAATAATAGACATTACAATAATTACAATAAGTTTATATAATAACACTATTTTTTTGTGAATGACCCTAGCGCCTAAACAACGACTGGTCTGAGTACATCTTGACTAAATTAGATGAACAGATCACATGGGCTTTGTGAACAATGTTTACTTGCCGATATATTCACAATTGAAGTTCCAATTTAATCCGCCTTGCTACTTCCAGTCGCCATTTTGTAAGCAGGGCCTAATCTCGAGCTGATGCGTGTTTGAAATAGTTTGAAGTATTGCAAAGCTTCTAAACGATCATGCCCAGAACATACTCTCTAAGGATGATGTTTTTGATAAGTTTACTATCAATTATTTACTATATTTCTTTTTTGTAATACTTTCATTCATTCATAAAAGAACAAATTAATTGTTTCCCCTACAAACTTTTTTCTATCAAATGTTAAAACATCTTTTGAAAAAATGTTCTAGTGTCGAGATTATGATCAAACGTCGTCTGCTTCGCAAAGTGTTGCTATTATTTTGATTAACTCGTTTATTCTTTAAACTATCTTTAATTAATAAATATCAAGATTTTATGCCGTAACCGGAAGCGCACTTGATACGAGAACGTGACCCGGAAATACCTCACAACATAATCAGGACAGTAATAATAAACAGACGTTTATCGAACATTAACAGATTATAATACCGTATGTATTGAGACACTGATGTGCTAGAATACAACACAAGGTGAACTATGAACTATGAAACATCAGCAACATTAAACAGGAACATTGTCAACAACTCAAGGCCATTAATCTTCATCTTCATCTTCATCTGATTGACTTCCTCCGTCGATACCGACGATTACGGAAGTAGGGTCGTTGTGCTATTGTGCGTTAATTTGTACAGTGATTGATTTTCTGATTTTTTGTTTTTGCTATAGGATAAAAACAGGTTAAAAGCAGTGAGTGATTGTTAGTTATGTTGTGTTTTTTGTATATGTTCGATTATGTTGTATGTGGTGCATGTCCTGAATTCTGCTAGTGTATTTGATTGAATTATTGTTGTGGGAAGAAGGTTCCATTGCATTATGGTGTATGGAAAGAATGAGTGTCTGTACGTGTCTTTGGATGTGTAGATATGTCTGCAACTACGGTCGTGTCCTTGACGTGTTCTGGTGTCTGCCGGGATGAGATTGTTAGTGTGTATTGCTACTTGTTGGTGTATTATTTTGTAGAGAAGAAAATGCGTGTTCTTGTTCTGCGTGTATGTAGTGTTGGCCATTGCAAGTTATGTATCATGTCTGTGACTGAGCTTGTGTTATGGTATTTGTTTAGGACATATCGTGCTGCTCTTCGTTGTACTTTTTCTAATTGGTTTATGTTATTTGTATAATGTGGGTCCCAAACTGAAGAGCAGTATTCAAGTTTTGGTCTTACAATGGCCTTGTATGCATGTTCTTTTATGTGAGGTGAATTTATTTTTAGGTTGCGTTTCAGAAAGCCTAGTGATTTATTTGCATTTGATGTGATGTTGTTAATGTGTTTGTCCCATTTTAAGTTGTTTTGAAGTGTGATGCCTAGATATTTGTTTGAAGTTACATATTCTAGTGTGTGGTCATGGAGTGTGTATTGGTGTTTAATTTGTTTGCATTTTGGTGATATAGTGAGTATGGTGCATTTGTCTGGATGGAATTTCATGAGCCAGTCCTCTTCCCATTTACTAGCTGCATCTAAATCTGCTTGTAGTTTTGTCGTGTCGTCTTTGTTGTTGATTGTTTTGTATAGTATGCTGTCGTCTGCGAAAAGTCTTAGTGTACTGTGTGATATGTGTTGGGGGAAGTCGTTGATGTATATGAGGAAGAGGACTGGTCCCAAACAGGTTCCTTGAGGCACTCCAGATGCTACTGGGATTTTGTCGGAGTGTTTGTCCTCAAGTACTACTGTTTGAGTGCGTTGTGATAGGAAGACTGTTATCAATGTTAATGTGGTTCCGGTGATGCCGTAATAATTTAGCTTGTACTGTACGTGTTTGTGTGGGACTTTGTCGAAGGCTTTGGCAAAATCCATTATGATAATGTCTGTTTGTTTGTTGTTGTTGTGGTTCTGTGCGAGATCTTGTATGAATGTAATGAGTTGTGTTTCGCAAGATCTTGATGTGCGGAAGCCATGTTGTAGGTCGTGCAGTATTTTGTTGTCTTCTAAGTGTTTCATGGTTGCGCTGGTGATGATATGTTCTAGGAGTTTGCATGCGATGCATGTGAGTGATATTGGTCTGTAGTTTGTTGGGTTGTATTTGTCTCCTTTTTTGTATATTGGGTTTACGTTGGCGTGTTTCCAGTCTTTGGGTAGTGTTCCTGTACTGAGTGATGTTTGGAATATTTTTGTAAGTATAGGTGCCGTGACATCCTTGAGTTCTTTTAGTATTCTGTCGTGTATATGGTCTGGGCCTGTTGCTTTGTGTGGGTTTATGTTGTTTAGTAGTTTGTCGACTCCTTGGCATGTGATGTGTATATCTGGCATGGGTGGATGAGGTGATATTCCTTTGTCAGGTATTGTTGTGTTTTGTTCTGGTGTGAAGGCGTCTTGGAACTGTTCATTTAGTATGTTTGCCTTTGTTTCTGGGTCTGATGTGAGGTGGCCGTTTTTACGTAGTGCTATGATGTCTGTGGGTTTTTTTTTTTTGTGGTTTTAATGAAAAAGAAGAGTTTTTTCGGGTTGTATTTGTTCCTTGTATTGGGGTCTTCAGGTTCGCCTATTGGTAGGTCTGTGATCATCTTCTCAATGTATTGTAAGTTTGCATTGCGTGTTTGTTTTTGCACTTCAGCTTTTCCTGTTTTGTATGTGTGGATAAGTTTGTAATTTGTCCTTGATTTGTGGTGGAGGCGTTTAGACTTGTTTGTGTGGCGGCGAAGTGAGTTGTTCATCCAGAGTAGTCTGTGTTTGTATGTTAGTGATTTTATTGGGATGTTTTTTTCTGTAGATGTGTGGAGTGTTGTTTTGAAACTTACCCAAAGGTCTTCTGTGTTTGGATGTTCTAGGTCCTGAAAGTTGTTATTTAGATTAGTGAGGTCTCTCCTGATGTTGTCCCAGTTTGCTTTGTTATATAGGTTAATGTTCCTAGGTGGTTTGCGTGCTTTTTGTTGTCTAATGTCTGCTTCTGTATATATGATGTCGTGATCTGCCTTGCCTATCGGTGGGACTATTTCTTGTTTATTGATGATGATGGATGTACGATTTGTGAGTGTTAGGTCAAGGATGTGTTCTATTCTTGTGGGTTTGTCTATGGTTTGGGTGAGTGAGTTGTCGTCGATGATGTCTAGAAGGCGTTGATGTAGGGTAGTGTCTGGTTTGCCTGGTGTTGTGGTGTTGTTTGACCAATCTATGTGTGGGAGGTTGAAGTCTCCGCTAATAAATGTTATTGTGTTGTTCTGTGTTCCTATTCTGTTCAGGGAAATTTCAAGTTCTAAAAATAATATTTACAATGTATTGATATTTGTTTTATTAACTAGTTTATTCTTTAAACTATCTTTTATTAACAAATTTTGCATTTTATGACGTTACCGGAAGCGTACTTGATACGAGAACGTGACCCGGAAATAGCTCACAACATAATCAGGACAGTAATAATAAACAGACGTTTATCGAACATTAACAGATTAATACCGTATGTATTGAGACACTGATGTGCTAGAATCCAACACAAGGTAACACTCGTTTAATCCATTGCTATCACATCAAGTACTAACTGACATTTATGCGGAAATATCAGCATTAAATGTTTGCGATCGCGCAGACCTACTTTCGTTTTACAGTTTACATACAATTGCACATGTCGGCATCAACAGTATACCTTAAGTTAACTTATGTCCTTCATCGTGCCGAAGATTATACATAGGCGCATTCGAGGAAAAGTTCGTGATTAAAAGCTTGTGTGTGTGGGTTTTTTTTATCTTAAAATTATCGGATAAAAGCATAGTGGCATGTTACTTCAAAATAAAATATACAAGAATCATTATTTTACGTTAAATATATGTCATAGTTAACATAAGCTCTCAGGAGCTTGAAACATTGTTACAGTGTAAGGCAAACAACAAATTTTATCACAAGATACCTACGTTGGATGGATTAAGATAAAGAGGCTAAATAATCATGCTGTACAAAATTTGGCACTAAAACAACTTACTTAAAAGCCAGTCCAGAGGGCAGGTGATTGGGACATAGCATTTATTTGTAACCAGGAGCAAGGGTTTGGTAGCCGTTAATATTAAAAGACGTTTTAAGTATTGATGCTGCTCGGATTGACGCCAGTGATGTATTTATCGCTTACAGGTTAAAGCGTTGTTATCCAAAAAGAAGAATAGTACAAATTGAAAAGTGTGAATTGCCTACAGCTCCTGTCAAAAGTCAAAAACATTTCTCTCGTGTTCTTTCTCGTCACCTGGACGTTTGTAAGTTAGAACAGCTGGTCTCGCAGACGCTTAAACTATGTACACAATATATATTCAGTTATACCACAGTATTGTATTGTCTCGGTATGGCTACGAATGCGTTCCAGGTCAGGTAATAGAGCATCAAATGTATTAAATTCAAATAAAGCACCACTTCACGACAATCATGGATTCATATGGGTACAATGTTATTAAAATAACATTCATACAGTGCATGCAAGCTGAAATTAGCAAATCATTTGTTTAAAATAACAAGTCATCATTTCCATGAAATTATCCAAATAAATAAGATCTTTATGTCAAAATAAACTTCAGGTTTGATTTAGTATTGTTTAATGTACGTCCTATCAACAGCTATACATGGTCATTTAAGGATGGCCTCCCCCATTTGCTAGATGCATGCGTGTGGTGAGTTTGTGCATATTTAATTTGTGTTTTTGGAGTCTATGGTATGTTCATGTTTGTCTCCTTGTGATAGCGCAGGACCGATGCTGACTTTATAGTGTAATTTCACTGGAGCATACTGCTGAAGACACATCTTATTTTACGAACTTACCTCGTTATCTCACCATCTTTAATAGCCAAGGGTTCATAATTTAAATTTGTACTATTCAACCTTGGCAGATTTAGCCTTGTGTTTAATTTCCCTCCCCTGCCACCTTGCATAGACACTTTACTAGCAAAACTTTAAACTTTCAAGATTATTTCAGCACTGGTCGCCTATGTATTTCCCTTGGTTATCATTTACAGTTAGAATATGGTCAATTATCACTACCAACTGATCATATACAGAAAATGTTTTTTTAAGTATTGTCCTCCATTGTTTTTTTTACATAAATCATGACATATAGTCGACAAGGCAACTTGGTACTGGGCGCCGCCATTATTATTTACATGCACAGGAACTTGGTATTAGTTTCTAATATATGTGTATTATATAATGTATGATATAAAAAATGGGGACCATAGGATGGTAATTTGTCCCTGTGCCAGGTTCAATAATTTGAAAGCTTAGAGAACAAGGCTGAAAACATGTATGGAATGTGTTTTTTTTAAGGGAGTCTGTATAAACACATTATGAATATGTAAAATTATGATGGAAGTCCATTTTACTCGAATTACCTGACGTTATTTTCAATACCTTCAGTTCATCTATATTTCCACACTGTTCTCGGTATTCCGTCTATGCGTATTGCAGAGTTATCTTCTCTTGTGAGCAGGTATTGATTGTTACATCATTGGCTTGTGTGAGATAATTACGTCGTTTTCTCGAAAATTGATGACGTTACTCTCACAAACAAATGATGTAACAATCAATACCTGCTCACAAGAGAAGATAACTCTGCAATACGCAAAGACGGAATAAGGGATAGGAATCAGTTTGTTTTTTGGGTTTTATAAATCCTCGCAACCCTTTTTAAGTCATATGTATAAGAAAGGTCTGCCAAATATCTGATTCTTTGACAACTTTACTACAAATATATAGCAGGATTTGAGCTTTCTATATCAACTGCACTACACTTCATATTATTTGTTGACGTTTTTCTGCTACAATACATGGAGTTTCCTCACAAGATACTGGTAACCAAAAAGAGTCTGAAACCTTAATCATATCTTTTAGAAATCTGTGTTTAAAAAAAATGTTATACATGTATCTCTTCGATCCACTAAACATCAACAAACAACATTTAAACCCTTCATTCCCTAAATCTGTTATTAAAAGGATTGTAAAAAAAAATGTGTTCGCTTAAATGTTAAAATATTTCTGTTCAACATTCATATTTACAGTGGTGTTAAAATCCACTAATACGTAAGTTGACATAAAATTGTACTGCAGTATTTTTTGGTCTGATTTTTGACAGCTAAATAAGTCTCATCAAGGGTCATTGACCTGTCAGAAGTTGCAGTAGGCAAAGTTATTTGACTTTGGTATGGAATCATCCTAAAAATAGAAGAAAGTAAGGGCTGGATTTTCATGAACTTGAAGAGTTGTGCCCCTTTGTTTGCTTTCCTATACATCTTATTCTGCCAGTTTATCATTCATATTTTTATTTTTCCATTTGTTATGCACTTCATATACATCTGATGAGAATGAGAGATATTTAAAAATGCACAAAATTCGCCAAGAAAGCTGAAAGTTACAAAAGGCCAAAAGGTGAAACTTGACACCATGCACGCCGGGTTTGAACATTTTACTGTATTGTTTGTTTTACTTTCCATGTGGGGAGGATTTTTAATGCATCTCGACTGTTATATTAATCAATTAATTTTCATTTAGATGGTGTCCCTGAGAATTATTTCTTATATAATTTTAAAATTTGTTTCAAGTAATACTCATACTCTCTGTTTTAAACTAGGAACACTTGCTAGGTACTCTAAGTATTTGTGCGGTTATGATTGATTGTCTTCCTTTGGATAATATTTCTGTGAGTTGTGTCCCTCACATGATTTCCTCACATTTTTTTCTGTTATATATCGGATATAGTTTGTTACTTCTGTAAGTTCCAAGTTTCCTTTTAGATAAAATATGTCATGTTTAGGTGATTTTTGAGAATTGGTGGTTTTGCGAAATTTGCTTTTTGTTTTGCAAGGTACCAATATTTTTTTGTTTATAACATATATAGGGTGCTCCCATAGCTACCACTTTCTTTAAAATGTAGATTTTCTTCCCGCTGTTTTTGGAAAAAAACATCCAGAAATTTTAGAAAGTTTTGAAGTTTTGCTTAAAACTTACCATACTGACAATGTCAGACAATTTCAGACATGCGAAACATATAATAATGTGTAATTCTTCTTGAATTTGGTGTACAGATAGATCTTGAATTGACAGATCTGTCAGATCAGCACAAATTACTTATATTGGAGTCTACATAAAGAGTTATGTCCCTTTACTTTCTTTTTCAAGATTACATGAATCAAACAATTTTCTACTCGAGTCATCGAATCTATCAAAACATAATTTACATACAATGTACATGGGGGAGGGGCTAAAAGTTCGCCCCCTTAAGAATCGGGGATTTATTTTCATGTCTACTACTTGGGGGACATTGAACAGACCAAAATAGATCTTCTGCCCCCATTGCAACACACTTGGGATCTTAAATCTTTCCTTTCTTTCTTCACTGTTCTGCCTTTCCTTGGTTGTGCCGCCTGAGAAGCATGGCGAAAACTTAAGGATCAGTCTGTCCGTCATCACACATTGTCATTTGCGGCGGCAGTCACATTTAAGTTTTCCAGACTTTGTTTGGCCACCATTTACCATATCAATTTGTAACTTTGTATGTGGCTTAATCATAATAGATTACAGATTAGATTAAGTTTGAATCACATGCTAATATTTTATTTTTTTGCTGGAGTTACATGTATGGCCCTTCACACATTGGAAGTTCTCATAATTAACTGTTTGCCATACTTTGTTCGTTACCACTTGCCACTTAGTATGCGGCTTTATCATAATGGATTACAGTTAGAGTCCAAACCCTGTGTCAATATTTCATTTGTTGCTGGAGTTATGGCCCTTCGCACATAAGAAATCTCATAATTAATGTTTTCCCAGACTTTTTTTCGCTACCACTTGCAACATCAATTTGTTACCTAATATGTGGCTTTGTCATAATGGATTACAGTTTGAGTTCAAATCCCGTGTAAACATTCCTTTTTTTGCTGGAGTTATGGCCCTTCGCACAAAAGAAATTATCAAAATAAACTTTTGTTTGGACTTATTTCGCTACCGCTTGCCATATCAATTTGAACCTTTTTGTGGCTTTATCATAATAGATTACAGAGTTTGAACCATGTATTAAAATTCCATTTTTGACTGGAGTTATGGCACTTTTGCACATAGGAAATTCTCATAATTAACTGTTTTCCATATTATTTGCAACTTAGTATACATGTATAATGGATTACAGTTTGAGTTAGAATCCAGTGTCCATGTTCTAGTTTTTCTGGAGTTATAGCCCTTTGCACATAGGAAATTCTTATAAGTAACTGTATTTGTTCCGTCAACACATGCACTTCCTTCGAATTGCAGCTTTCTTCTATAGGTGACACCCGTCCTCATATGACCCTGGCTGTTCGAGGACATAAATCACCTGATACAGTACATCATTTGAAGTCCTTCTGTATGGCTTGATGATGTTTTCAAACCAATGGTCTAGAGCATTACTTGGTTAAGAAGACTGAATGCCGTTTAACAGAGAGTCTCTCTCATAATACTCTGGCTCCCTATGGGGAGTAGTGGGGTCCACAAGGGGGGTTCTCCGATTCAATTACACAATTTGTTGTTAGGACCCCTGCACATCTTTAGTAATCAGATTTTCCGTCTGTCCTTCTATCTGTTTTTAGCTCACCTGCCAAGGACAAGTGAGCTTTGGCCCTGGTGCGGCGCCCGGCATCCCGTCCTGTCCCGTTGCGTCGTGTCCCGTCTCTATTCAATGTAAACACTTAGCAACTTCATTCATTAACAGATTTTGGTCAAACTTTATACAAAGGTCAAGTTTGGGTATACTTCGGACATCTTTGTATTTCAGGGATCCAAGGTCAAGGCCAAGGTCACATTTGCTATATATAGAAAATCATCCTGTCCCGTCTCTATTCAATGTAAACACTTAGCAGCTTCATTCTTTCACGGATTTTGGTCAAACTTTATACATAGAAAATCATCAACTGATTCAATTTAAACACTTAGCAACTTCATCCAATATGTTATGGAGATAGTAATAACATACAGAAAAAACATATGAATATTAAAGTCAACTTATCAACTTTAAGTGTAGAACCTTGTGTGTGTGCATACATGGACTTTATGCAGTGTAATAAAATGTTTGCTTAACCTTTTGGATAGCTTTTCAGCCTTTGATATCAGAGGTCAAGGTCACTTACTATAAATAGAACATCAGTTTGTGCACTGTATTTCAAATTCTGTTGGACTGATTACACTCAGATTTTATCTTGTCCTTCCTGGAAGAACGTGCCTGCTTGGGATAACTTTTCAGGTCCAGTGGTCAAAGGTCAATGGGTCACTCTAAATAGAAAATCTGTTTAATGCACTAATGCACAATATCTTGATTTCTCTTGGGCTGATTACACTCTTGACTTTATACAGTGCTTCTTCAAAGAAAGTGCCTGCTTGGGACAACTTTCCAGGCCCGGGTGTTAGGTCTCTATCACTGTTACTATATGAATAGAGAATCAGTTTATAAAATGCACTACTTATATTTTGAGTTCTGTTGGGCTGATTACACTCAAGACTTTATCCATTGCTTTTATAAAAAAAACTTGCTTTCACTAGTGTTTGCTACATGTATACCTAACCACAGTTTCTTTTAAATCTTCAATAAACATAATTATGGATAATAGTCACGGCGGCATTTAAAATATATATATAAATCTTATTACCGGTTAGCTTGTAATAATAATAATAATAATAATACTAATTCGAGGTTCTTATATCCCGCTTATCACAACCTAGTTAGTAGGTCGTCTCAAAGCGGTTCACAAATTATTATCCGTGGTTATAGGGCCTTTGCAACCAGCCAATATCGTTCTCAGCTCCCTGGGGAGCATACAGCCGGTGCTGCCATTTCGGCGCTAACAGCTAGCATTCAACAATTCTAGCACCGCCCAACCACGTACTCATTTACAGCTGAGTAGACTGGAACAAGCGGAGTAAAGTATCCTGCTCAAAGATACAACACGGTGTCGTGCCGTGACTTGAACATGAACCCGCTAGACTACCGTGACTCCTAATAGCGACAAGCATTCTTCAATGGCAGATCGACAAGGACCCCGGACAAAAAGCGATTTGAACAGCTGTTAGTTTATTCGTGTAAATAAACATGTACAATTACATAGACATTTC
Source organism: Mizuhopecten yessoensis (assembly GCF_002113885.1). Lineage (NCBI taxonomy): Eukaryota > Metazoa > Mollusca > Bivalvia > Pectinida > Pectinidae > Mizuhopecten > Mizuhopecten yessoensis. Next base: position 589,278 of record NW_018407176.1, on the reverse strand, counting down.
AACTGTTAAGAAAGAAAGATAGAACATTATATTAGGGATAAAGAAAGTAACTGATGCAGTTTATTATGATAACTTAATGTAGTTTAGTTATAATTGCTTGTAAATATTCTTGTTGATATGATAACATTTTGAGAAGCTGAAATGTTTTTACATTTTGATCATACGTTCTTGATACATCACCAAACAGTAATAAATCAACACTTAATTGGTAAGGCAAAGTAGTCAAGTATCCGTGGCGTGATTCATTGTGATCAGTACAAGTCAACAAATAGTGGGAGCTGTCTTCTACAAAATGGCCACATGAACATAAGGGATTGTCAACAAGATTTCTTTCAAAGAGATGGCGTTTTAAAGAACTGCATCCGAGACGTAGTCTAGTATGATATAATTGATACTGTCTCGATCCTTCATAATAATATTCAAGGGGCGTCCCCTTAAGTTTTGGTCGAGATAATCTTTAAATTTGGCCAACGAAGGATTAAAACGAATTTCCTCCGGAATATTATTCCTGTTGATGAGCTGAATATTCTTATGAAGTATACAGTGCCATGGCGACTAATCCCTCATTAAGGCGGCCGGTAACCGAATTAGTTCTGGTGTTTAACATTTACTCACTTTTAAGGTTACTGGATTAAAATATATTTCAAGCATTTCTCCTTAATTATCTGAATATTTCATGTTATTATATGTGCCTTTGATCCTCAACTCCATAAAATTTGTTTAAATGAATGACCTTGGCCACTTTTAGGGTCACAGAGGTCATACATTATGAAAATTCAAATGACTTTAATCTAGGCAAGCTTACACGTATCTTGATATTTAGCATGTAGCTTGAATGGAATAGGTGGGACGTTTATTGTGTAAATGAAATGTCTTGGTACAATTCAAGATGAAATGTGTCTTATACTCAGAAGTTCAGATGAGTAATTAAAAACCTTAACTCCACTGTCAAATCTGACTGATTTTAGAAATAGGTATATAAATTAGCGAAAAAGAAACCAAATTAGGTTTGACATTGAAAAAACGGACAACCCTGATAGTAATTATCTTTGCAAAATCAGTTTTCCATGGGGATATGGGCGGTTCTAAAACATGTATACCATGGTCTCAATACACACAATAATAAAATCTTATTCTAAACACTAACAGACATAAGGTACTGAGGAGACAATAGCAGAAATGGACGCGGAAGTGACACCAGGCCCTCCTGAGGATACGCATGTTTACCAACATGTGGTATATTTCTTGATGTCGTTTGTAAAATCTTAGACAGATACTGTTATCCCGAAGGTACCAGGTTTGAAATCACCCTAGTAGAAAACCCTGGCTAAATGGGATATTAGTCGACAGCAAGGACGCATTTAATCACAATATCCTGATACGGATTATAAACTTTAGTGAGTCAAATTTGACAACTAAATAAACAGAGGTGGCTGATAGGTTACGAACGTGTCTACATCCTTCCTTGGTGAGTTACGTCTCGTTTGTGAAAGCAGACTTTGAAGTCGCTGGGACAGTAGGTAATATTTAAGGCTCCACGGACTGGTTCTGTGTCATCAGCATGACGACTCACTGTGTAAGCCTGGACCAGTGACGTCAGGAACAGCATCAGGTTCGCCCGGGCTATTTGCTCACCCACACATAACCGTTTTCCTATAAAAGTTCATTTGGAAAAATAATGAGTTATTATGACATTACATTGTAAATGATCAAGTAAAACTTGTCTAGAGACAAAAAATATGTGATTTATCTTAGGTAAAAAGATTGGACCGCATCAAAACGACATCAAGATTTGTTAAACAAGTAAAGACAGTTGGCAACAATAAACTCTTACCAAAGTAGAACAAATCACTTACCAAAGTAGAACAAAGCACTTACCAAAGTAGTACAAAGCACTTATTGAAGTAGTACAAAGCACTTACCAAAGTAGGACAAAGCACTTACCAAAGTAGGACAAAGCACTTACCAAAGTAGAACATAGCACTTACCAAAGTAGTACAAGGCACTTACCTAAGTAGAACAAAGTACTTACCAAAGTAGAACAAAGAACTTACCTAAGTAGAACAAAGTACTTACCAAAGAAGAACAAAGCACTTACCAAAGGAGAACAAAGCACTTACCAAAGTAGAACATAGCACTTACCAAAGTAAAACAAAGCACTTACCAAAGTAATACAAAGCACTTACCAAAGTAATACAAAGCACTTACCAAAGTAGAACATAGCACTTACCAAAGTAGTACAAGGCACTTACCTAAGTAGAACAAAGTACTTATTGAAGTAGAACAAAGCACTTACCTAAGTAGAACAAAGTACTTACCCAAGTACAACAAAGCACTTACCAAACTAGTACAAAGCACTTACCAAAGTAGGACAAAGCACTTACCAAAGTAGAACCTAGCACTTACCAAAGTAAAACAAAGCACTTACCAAAGTAGAACATAGCACTTACCAAAGTAGAACATAGCACTTACCAAAGTAGAACATAGCACTTACCAAAGTAGAACATAGCACTTACCAAAGTAAAACAAAGCACTTACCAAAGTAATACAAAGCACTTACCAAAGTAGAAAAAAGCACTTATTGAAGTAGAACAAAGCACTTACCAAAGAAGAACGGAATAAATGTCTCCGGTTTGAAAACTTTCCCTTCTGCATCAATAAAACGTTCTGGTTTGAACTCATACGGACTTTCGAAATTGTCTGGGTCCTTGAGTACAGAGTCAATGTTTGGTATAATGGTGGTTCCTTTGGGTATAAAATACCCATCAAGATATGTGTCACAATTAACTGTATGAAGAAGTCCGACAGGCGCAACATCAGAATGTCTGAGAAGTTCCATAACGAACGCCTCAACATATGGCATTGCCTGTTTATCAGCCATAGAAGGAAGAGTGCCCGCTGGGAGAGCCTGGTCTACCTCCTGCTGTAGACGTGACTGGACATCCGGGTACTGGGTGAGATAAACCAGGGCCCAGCGTAGCGTACTTACAGTGGTCTCCAAACCCGCGGCGAACATGTCGGACACCGTCTGGGTCACCTGATCTTCTGTAACAACCAAACGCATCTAAAGATAGTTGTATAAGTACCATCTTCCTGAATATAATTGGAATGCATTCTTTTTGTAACAAATTCTCATCCGTGATTGTACAGTTTTGAGACTAATAGTAAACGCGAAGACAACACCACAAGCTAGAATGATCACTGAAGACATTTAGAAAGTATGTATATGAGAAGTCATATGGGTGAGAGTGCAACAGGAGTGTAGCAGGACGTCAATTTGATACTAGGATCGATGCCACTAGCGTCTAGCGTAAACTGATATAATAGATGATACTAGGATCGATGCCACTAGCGTCTAGCGTAAACTGATATAATAGAAGGTTCGAGGTTCATTTTTGATGCCAAAATTGTTTGGAGGTTGAATCTATGGATTGCTTGAAATGATATGCCTTGTTTGAAATATGGACTGTATTTCCATGAGAGTGCTATACGTCAACCTCGTACATCGTAATACGTTACTCTCGATATACCACATACTACATATATTCTTTGTACATACTGTACTGTCGTATGCTACAATTTATTTGATTTGAAACTGGGGTAATTTCGTCTCCCAAATATAAAACTGCCACACCAGTATAATATAGAGTAAATGTAAATAGTTTCAGTCAATACCTACCGTCTAGTTCAGATTCACTGGTTTTGAGGTACGCTTCCATCAGATCACGTGGTTCCCCTTCGCCCAAACTCTGTTGCAGCTTCTCACCAATCTTTCCCTTCACGAAAGACGTAGTTTTCTGGTGTAGATCCTCCACTCTGGCATGGTTGAACAAATCTACTGGGAGGTATCGGAGAAAAGGTAAGAAGTCCAGGATGACTGCCTTCGCGGTTAAATGAACTACCTCATTGTGTTGCTCTACATAGCTTTTGAATTTAACTGTATCGGTATCAAATATTTTGCCAATCATGACCTCGCCTACTACACTTGAAATAACATCAATTAGGAGTTGTTTTGGGTCCACAGCACAGCCATCTAGAGAAGAAATGTTGTCATGGAAACGATGGATTTGTTTATGGATAATCGTTTCCAAGATTGTTGTCCTTGCGCATAAGTGTCTGAAATTTTTAAGTACTATTTGTCTTTGATTCTTCCATCTTGGGCCATTAAGAAGTATTATACCTGAAAAATAAACGATATTTAAATAAATATATATTGGTATAGGTATAACATAGAAACATAGTAACACAGTATAAACATGGATGGCAATACTATATATCAGACACTGTAGAATTACGATAGCTAGTTCATATTTGAAACCTTTGGGTAACATTCACTAGTGTATATGATACATTTTGTTTATAACTGGATCTGTAACATTGTAAGCCTGTTATAACTATACCGTGAACTTCAGATCGTTTGTCCTCCAAGGGTTTATTCCATCCGATGATACTTGTCGAATCTATCATATTTAGGTATGTGGAACAATAAGGTTATTTTACCCGAGGTTATAGAACTTGGGGTTACAGCCGAGGTTCTGAAACCCAATCCTGCATCTGATGGTTGACTATCCATATCCTTACAATCTACATACTGATTTAATTATCTTTTCTACAAAGGTGGGGTCAACATTTGGCCCCCACTTTGATTTCCTTTATTCTTTTGCCATATGTAGATACATAAAAATGATCAATAACTGCATAAATGATTATTCATAATTGTTACTGATAACCGTAGTGGACCTCCTTGCATAACACCAGGTTGAGTGACGGGGGTATCCTAACAAAATGACCGATAAATATCACAGGCAAATGTTAATTTGGAAATGAATTATGATAGTGTATAGTTTATAAAACTACTGTTATTTTGATACTAAATATGTCATATTGGTAGACATGAAGTAAGCGTAGTGATACTTTTAATTGGAAAAACATGCAAAATTTTCACAAAATTTAAAATAAAACTAACATTGTCAACTTGCCTTTATATAGTTACAATGATAGTCTATATTTTAAACTTCTTAAAAAACTTCCTATATATGTATTCTGTCTACAGATTCATTTTTGTGTAATATCAAAACCGGTAAAGTACTTTTTTTAGCATGCCAAACATTATCAATGCCCAATTTCACATAACCTTGAAGATTTGACTATCAATGTTTTTTATAATAAATACCGATACATTTTCTGTTTTTGTATCATACTAAAACACTTTATTATGTTAGGCATGTTTTCAAGTTATGTGCAGCAGTAATAACTCATGAATATGTATTCTGTCAAAGTAATCTTTCCAATGGAGAACTACTTTAGGTTTGAGATTGTGTTATAGATAAAGCTATGCAATTATCTAAAAATAAATTAAATAATCTTAATAACAAAACTATTATACACTTTATTATACCCCCGCAACGAAGTTAGGGGTGGGGTGGGGGTGGAGGGGGTGGGGTATACTGGAATCAGCTTGTCTTTCCGTCTATCTGTCAACTCATTCTAAAGTAGTGGACCATTTTCAACGAAAGTTTCCAGATATGATAATTGACACCTGAAGTTGTGCATCCAGGTAATATTTTTTAATTCTGACCTTTCTTCCCTCAACGTTATGGCCTTGTGTTGAAAAATCCTTGTCCGGCTATGTCCTCCAAAACTAAGGGGTCAATTTCAACGAAAGTTTCCAGATATGGTAACAACCGTCTGATGGTGTGCATCCAGGAATTCTTTTTTCAATCTGACCATTTTTTTACGGAGTAATTGCCCTTTGTTGAAAAACACTTGTCCGGACAACTCCTCCAAAACTATGGGGCTAATTTCAACGGAAGTTTACAGATATGGTAACTGCCCCCTGACATTGTGCATCCAAGAAGTATGTTTTCATTCCGACCCTTTAAAATGGCCTTTTCTTGAAAATGTTTGTCTGCCTCTTAAACTTCTGGGCCAATTTCATGAAAGCTTACAGATATGGTAATTACCCCCTGCTGTTTTGCATCAGGGTAGTATTTGTTCATTTCGACCCTTTTAGGGAGTTATGGCCCTTTGTTAAAAATCTTTGTCTTGATAACTCTTCTTTAACTACTAGAACGATTTCAGCAAAAGTGGGTCATCTAGGCTAACAAGATATGGTATGAAAGTATGTTTTGGCATAGGGAGGGAGTACAAGAAGTATGTCAGTGACATATATACATACATAATTACTGGTGGGAGACTATGGAATAATTTGCAATGCTTTGCCTTAGTTAGCCTTTCGATTACAGTTCTGATTTATATAGGAGCGGGGGTATTAGTTAATCTTTGGCTTACAGTTCTAGTTATTATTTTTGTAGCCTTTTGACCATTCATTAAACAAAATATGAAAGGATATTACACTATTTTATATCGTTAACTCTAAACAAATAAAGCAAGAAAAGATACCCTTGTCTGACTCCCCATACAAAAAAATGTTCGGCACATTTGGTTTTTGTGACCTTGAACAAAGGTCAAGGTCATCAAAATTAACAACACTTAAACTCATTTATATGAACAACCTTCTTACCAAATATCAACACCCAATGACCTTTAGTCATGAAGAAACACAGGTTAAAGGAAATGTGGAAAGAAAGCTATGTTTTTCTTTTTTTCAACCAAAAGTTGTATACGACAAATTTACCGGTTTTCAATTTTTTTGAAATTCCTGACAAGTAAGAAAAATAGACTAGTTTTAGAACTATATGAATTAACGTGTCAAAATGGAAAAATTCTCATTAGAAATGAAATTTCACACACTTTTCTGCTTAATTCTTAAATAAAAAGAACAATTCTTCATTGAAATAGTGTAATATTCGGTATCAAAATAACAGTTGAAATACGTTGCACACGATGATGATATAATTTTATAGTAATTGTGTCATTTAAATGCTCTTTGAGGAATTGTATTACTGCACCTTTAACAACCACACAGGTGTAAGTCAAGGAGGTCCCATTTATCATCAAATGAATTCTGAAACTAACTGTTCCTGATTTAAGCTTCCTATATCCATACCTTTTTGGATTAATCTTGTTTTAAAATTCCAAGTGGGGGCCGACGCTAATGTTAAATCTCCATAAGCGTTGACCCTACCTTTATATTTGTTTTCATATTCTGCTTGTCCTAAGGATTTCTGTTGACTTTCTTGCCAAGGCTTGATCATAGTTCTGTTGTAAAACTTGGTATAGGGTCAAACAACCGGCATCCAAACATTATATATATCTAACAGCTGAGAGTAAGCATAGGCGAGTCACTGTCAGTCATGTTTGGGAAAACTGTTAAGTATTACTTCTACATGATCTGCAGGAGACAAACATGCAAACCACCTATAATAAAGGGAGTAACACGTAACCCTCACATTTAAGCATATTTAACTTCAAAGTAGCGATCTCATCCCTTAACTTTTACTCCTTTGGAAAAACAGTGTTATTCACACTAGCGTCACTGGTATGGAATGGTCTGATGGTAACGGTCTGTGTCCTACTCTTATATAACCACTCTGTAGTTTAATAATTCCTGTCAGTTCTCCTGGTTTTGCCTTTATTGTTTGTATACAGCTTATCCGTTTGTTTTATCAGACTGGGCCCGTTTGTATACAGCTAACCTATATAAGACTGGACCCGTTTGTATACAGCTAACCTTTTATAAGTCTTGCCCGTTTGTATACAGCTAACCTTTTATAAGACTGGGCCCGTTTGTATACAGCCAATCTGATTAAAATCATATGTTACATGGCTTCGTTAACTTCGTACTACGCCTGAACATCTGAGTGTGCCGCGGTCAGGGTCACGTTTAGGTGACCTTTATATTTATAAATACTCATTAAATTTTGACCAATCAGAGACCCTCTATTTTAGACCCTCTATTTTAAAAGGGCGCTCGGAGTTGTAACAAATATGGCGGACATTGATGCGAATGATGCAAAAGTCTGAAACCCGAACAGAAAAAAAGACATTCGAAGCTTTAATAGAGAAGAAAGACTGTATTGCGGTGTTGCCTACGCAATTATTACCCAAAGGGCACGTTTTCCTTTGCGTCACAGAAACGTCAGTTCCCGCCGCCATGTTTGTTTTGGAAAAAATAATCTGTTCGATACCCCTCGCTATTTATCCATCAACCATGATATTCCGATTCACTGGCAAAAGTCTGATTGGTTCATCTAAAGGTCACTTGAACGTGTCCCTGACCGCGGCACATTCAGATGTTCAGGCGGAGCCATGTAACAGATGATTTTAATCAGATTGGTATACAGCTAATCTTTTATAAGACTGGGCACGTTTGTATACAGCTAACATTTTATAAGACTGAGCCCGTTTGTTTTATCAGACTGGGCCCGTTTATATACAGCTAACCTTTTATAAGTCTATCCCGTTTGTTTTATCAGACTGGACCGTTTATATACAGCTAACCTTTTATCAGACTGGGCCCGTTTCTATACAGCTAACCTTTTATAAGTTTATCCCGTTTGTATACAGCTAACCTTTTATAAGGCTATCCGGTTTGTATACAGCTAACCTTTTATAAGTCTGGGCCCGTTTGTTTACAGCTAACCTTTTATCAGACTGGGCCCGTTTGTATACAGCTAACCTTTTATAAAACTGGGCCCGTTTGTACACAGCTAACCTTTTATCAGACAGGGCCCGTTTGTATACAGCTAACCTTTTATAAGTCTGTGCCCATTTGTATACAGCTAACCTTTTATCAGACTGGGCCCATTTGTATACAGCTAACCTTTTATAAGTTTATCCCGTTTGTATACAGCTAACCTTTTATAAGGCTATCCCGTTTGTATACAGCTAACCTTTTATAAGTCTGGGCCCGTTTGTTTACAGCTAACCTTTTATCAGACTGGGCCGGTTTGTATACAGCTAACCTTTTATAAGTCTGGGCCCGTTTGTATACAGCTAACCTTTTATAGGTCTATCCCGTTTATATACAGCTAACCTTTTATAAATCTGGCCCGTTTTTATACAGCTAACCTTTTATAGGTCTATCCCGTTTATATACAGCTAACCTTTTATAAGTCTACCCCGTTTGTATACAGCTAACTTATATAAGACTGGGCCCGTTTGAATACAGCTAACCTTTTATAAGTATATCCCGTTTGTAAACAGCTAACCTTTTATAAGTCGATCCCGTTTGTAAACAGCTAACCTTTTATAAGTCTGTGCCCATTTGTATACAGCTAACCTTTTAGAAGTCTATCCCGTTTGTATACAGCTAACCTTTTATAAGTCTGGGCTCGTTTGTATACAGCTAACCTTTTATAGGTCTGGGCCCGTTTCTATACAGCTTACCTTTTATAAGTCTATCTCGTTTGTATACAGCTAACCTTTTATCAGACTGGGCCCGTTTCTATACAGCTAACTTTTTATCAGGCTGGGCCCGTTTGTATACAGCTAACCTTTTATAAGTCTGGGCCCGTTTCTATACAGCTAACCTTTTATAAGTCTATCTCGTTTGTATACAGCTAACCTTTTATCAGACTGGGCCCGTTTGTATACAGCTAACCATTTATAAGTCTATCCCGTTTGTAAACAGCTAACCTTTTATAAGTCTATCCCGTTTGTATACAGCTAACCTTTTATAAGTCTATCCCGTTTGTATACAGCTAACCTTTTATAAATCTGGGCCCGTTTGTATACAGCTAACCTTTTATCAGACTGGGCCCGTTTGTATACAGCTTACCTTTTATAAGTCTATCCCGTTTGTTTTATCAGACTGGACTGTTTGTATACAGCTAACCTTTTATAAGTCTATCCCGTTTGTATACAGCTAACCTTTAATAAGTCTATCCCGTTTGTATACAGCTAACCTTTTATAGGTCTGGGCCCGTTTGTTTACAGCTAACCTTTTATCAGACTGGGCCCGTTTGTATACAGCTAACCTTTTATAAGTCTATCCCGTTTGTAAACAGCTAACCTTTCATAAGTCTATCCCGTTTGTATACAGCTAACCTTTTATAAGTCTGGGCCCGTTTGTATACAGCTAACCTTTTATCAGACTGGGCCCGTTTGTATACAGCTAGACTATATAAGTCTGGGCCCGTTTGTATACAGCTAACCTTTTATAAGTCTAGCCCGTATGTATACAGCTGACCTATATAAGACTGGGCCCGTTTGTATACAGCTAACCTTTTATAAGTCTATCCCGTTTGTAAACAGCTATCCTTTCATAAGTCTATCCCGTTTGTAAACAGCTATCCTTTCATAAGTCTATCCCGTTTGTAAACAGCTATCCTTTCATAAGTCTAGCCCGTTTGTATTCAGCTAACCTTTTATTGGTCTGGTCCCGTTTGTTTACAGCTAACCTTTTATCAGACCTGGCCCGTTTGTATACAGCTAGCCTATATAAGTCCGGGCCCGTTTGTATACAGCGAACTGATATAAGTCTGGGCCCGTTTATATACAGCTAACCTTTTATAGGTCTGGGCCCGTTTGTTTACAGCTAACCTTTTATCAGACCTGGCCCGTTTGTATACAGCTAGCCTATATAAGACTGGGCCTGTTTGTATACAGCTACCCTTTTATAAGTCTAGCCCGTTTGTATACAGCTACCCTTTTATAAGTCTAGCCCGTGTGTATACAGCTACCCTATATAAGACTGGGCCCGGTTGTATACAGCTAACCTTTTAGAAGTCTAGCCCGTTTGTATACATCTAACCTTTTATAAGTCTAGCCCGTGTGTATACAGCTAACCTTTATAAGACTGGGCCCGTTTTTATACAGCTAACCTTTTATCAGACTGGGCCCGTTGGTATACAGCTAACCTTTTAGAAGTCTAGCCCGTTTGTATACAGCTAGCCTATATAAGTCCGGGCCCGTTTGTATACAGCTAGCCCATATAAGTCTGGGCCCGTTTGTATATAGCTAACCTTTTATCAGACTGGGCCCGTTGGTATACAGCTAACCTTTTAGAAGTCTGGGCCCGTTTGTATATAGCTAACCTTTTATCAGACTGGGCCCGTTGGTATACAGCTAACCTTTTAGAAGTCTAGCCCGTTTGTATACAGCTAGCCTATATAAGTCTGGGCCCTTTTGTATACAGCTAACCTTTAATAAGTCTATCCCGTTTGTATACCGCTAACCTTTTATAAGTCTGGGCCCGTTTGTATATAGCTAACCTTTTATCAGACCTGGCCCGTTTGTATACAGCTAGCCTATATAAGACTGGGCCTGTTTGTATACAGCTACCCTTTTATAGGTCTGGGCCCGTTTGGATACAGCTAACCTTTTATCAGACTGGGCCCGTTTGTATACAGCTAACTGATATAAGTCTGGGCCCGTTTGTATGTTACATGGCTTCGTTAACTTCGTACTACGCCTGAACATATGAGTGTGCCGTGGTCAGGGTCACGTTCAGGTGACCTTTATATTTATAAATACTCATTAAAATTTGACCAATCAGAGACCCTCTTTCAAAAGGGCGCTCGGAGTTGTAACAAATATGGCGGACATTGATGAGAATGATGCGAAAGTCTGAAACCCGAACAGAAAAAGATATTCGAAGCTTTATTAGAGAAGAAAGACTGTATTGCGGTGTTGCCTACGCAATTATTACCCAATGGGCACGTTTTCCTTGGCGTCGTAGAAACGTCACTTCCCGCCGCCATGTTTGTTTTGGAAAAAATAATCTGTTCGATACCCCTCGCTATTTATCCATCAACCATGATATTCCGATTCACTGGCAAAAGTCTGATTGGTTCATCTAAAGGTCACTTGAACGTGTCCCTGACCGCGGCACATTCAGATGTTCAGGCGGAGCCATGTAACAGATGATTTTAATCAGATTGGTATACAGCTAATCTTTTATAAGACTGGGCACGTTCGTCAACGTTCAGTCCCTGTGTTAAACCTGTTTATTTACTTTATTACAATAATACTGTCCTTTGGTTATTTTCTCTAACCTGTTTCGAAAAAACTAGTGAATGTTCCCTTCTGCCTATATTTGCCTTCCTCTCGGTACAGTCTGATATTGCTCTACACACTGTATATGATCAGCTGTTGGCGTTTCATCCTTTCTAACTTTATCTCCCATATTGTTCATTTATTTTTGTTTTCGTTTTTCCATTCAATTTTGCTTTTTAATTTCATATCCAATTTATTAATAATAAAATGCGCCGTTACAACACCTCTATTCCCTCCGTAGTGTCGTTGTTATTCTCCAGCTTTTCCTCCCAGAGCGGACTAAAAGACATGATTTCATATTATATCTTGTTTATATTAATGAGTTTGTATTCCTCCTCGTTTTCTCGAAATGTGTAACTAATATTTTTTTTTTTTTAACTTTCCAGCACGTTTCAAAGTACGTTTGACTGCAAGTGCAACTGTACGTTTAACTTAGTAAAGCTGTAGATAGCTGTAGATACATGTATCTGTACGTATAACTTAGTAAAGCTGTAGATAGCTGTAGATACATATAACTGTACGTATAACTTAGTAAAGCTGTAGATAGCTGTAGATACATGTAGCTGTACGTATAACTTAGTAAAGCTGTAGATAGCTGTAGATACATGTAGCTGTACGTATAACTTAGTAAAGCTGTAGATAGCTGTAGATACATGTAGCTGTACGTATAACTTAGTAAAGCTGTAGATAGCTGTAGATACATGTAGCTGTACGTATAACTTAGTAAAGCTGTAGATAGCTGTAGATACATGTAGCTGTACGTATAACTTAGTAAAGCTGTAGATAGCTGTAGATACATGTAGCTGTACGTATAACTTAGTAAAGCTGTAGATAGCTGTAGATACATGTAGCTGTACGTATAACTTAGTAAAGCTGTAGATAGCTGTAGATACATGTAGCTGTACGTATAACTTAGTAAAGCTGTAGATAGCTGTAGATACATGTAGCTGTACGTATAACTTAGTAAAGCTGTAGATAGCTGTAGATACATGTAGCTGTACGTATAACTTAGTAAAGCTGTAGATAGCTGTAGATACATGTAGCTGTACGTATAACTTAGTAAAGCTGTAGATAGCTGTAGATACATGTAGCTGTACGTATAACTTAGTAAAGCTGTAGATAGCTGTAGATACATGTAGCTGTACGTATAACTTAGTAAAGCTGTAGATAGCTGTAGATACATGTAGCTGTACGTATAACTTAGTAAAGCTGTAGATAGCTGTAGATACATGTAGCTGTACGTATAACTTAGTAAAGCTGTAGATAGCTGTAGATACATGTAGCTGTACGTATAACTTAGTAAAGCTGTAGATAGCTGTAGATACATGTAGCTGTACGTATAACTTAGTAAAGCTGTAGATAGCTGTAGATACATGTAGCTGTACGTATAACTTAGTAAAGCTGTAGATAGCTGTAGATACATGTAGCTGTACGTATAACTTAGTAAAGCTGTAGATAGCTGTAGATACATGTAGCTGTACGTATAACTTAGTAAAGCTGTAGATAGCTGTAGATACATGTAGCTGTACGTATAACTTAGTAAAGCTGTAGATAGCTGTAGATACATGTAGCTGTACGTATAACTTAGTAAAGCTGTAGATAGCTGTAGATACATGTAGCTGTACGTATAACTTAGTAAAGCTGTAGATAGCTGTAGATACATGTAGCTGTACGTATAACTTAGTAAAGCTGTAGATAGCTGTAGATACATGTAGCTGTACGTATAACTTAGTAAAGCTGTAGATAGCTGTAGATACATGTAGCTGTACGTATAACTTAGTAAAGCTGTAGATAGCTGTAGATACATGTAGCTGTACGTATAACTTAGTAAAGCTGTAGATAGCTGTAGATACATGTAGCTGTACGTATAACTTAGTAAAGCTGTAGATAGCTGTAGATACATGTAGCTGTACGTATAACTTAGTAAAGCTGTAGATAGCTGTAGATACATGTAGCTGTACGTATAACTTAGTAAAGCTGTAGATAGCTGTAGATACATGTAGCTGTACGTATAACTTAGTAAAGCTGTAGATAGCTGTAGATACATGTAGCTGTACGTATAACTTAGTAAAGCTGTAGATAGCTGTAGATACATGTAGCTGTACGTATAACTTAGTAAAGCTGTAGATAGCTGTAGATACATGTAGCTGTACGTATAACTTAGTAAAGCTGTAGATAGCTGTAGATACATGTAGCTGTACGTATAACTTAGTAAAGCTGTAGATAGCTGTAGATACATGTAGCTGTACGTATAACTTAGTAAAGCTGTAGATAGCTGTAGATACATGTAGCTGTACGTATAACTTAGTAAAGCTGTAGATAGCTGTAGATACATGTAGCTGTACGTATAACTTAGTAAAGCTGTAGATAGCTGTAGATACATGTAGCTGTACGTATAACTTAGTAAAGCTGTAGATAGCTGTAGATACATGTAGCTGTACGTATAACTTAGTAAAGCTGTAGATAGCTGTAGATACATGTAGCTGTACGTATAACTTAGTAAAGCTGTAGATAGCTGTAGATACATGTAGCTGTACGTATAACTTAGTAAAGCTGTAGATAGCTGTAGATACATGTAGCTGTACGTATAACTTAGTAAAGCTGTAGATAGCTGTAGATACATGTAGCTGTACGTATAACTTAGTAAAGCTGTAGATAGCTGTAGATACATGTAGCTGTACGTATAACTTAGTAAAGCTGTAGATAGCTGTAGATACATGTAGCTGTACGTATAACTTAGTAAAGCTGTAGATAGCTGTAGATACATGTAGCTGTACGTATAACTTAGTAAAGCTGTAGATAGCTGTAGATACATGTAACTGTACATATAACTTAGTAAAGCTGTAGATAGCCGTAGATACATGTAGCTGTACGTCTAACTTGGTAAAGCTGTAGATAGCTGTAGATACATGAAACTGTACGTATAACTTAGTAAAGCTGTAGATAGCTGTAGATACATGTAGCTGTACGTATAACTTAGTAAAGCTGTAGATAGCCGTAGATACATGTAGCTTTACGTCTAACTTGGTAAAGCTGTAGATAGCTGTAGATAACCGTACCTGTACGTATAACTTAGTAAAGCTGTAGATACATGTAGCTGTACGTTCAACCGTCAGACAACACCAAGAATTGCTGCGTTTGTCATATCCGTCTTCACCACAAAGGACCCTGCACTAACTAACCTTATTATCATACCATTGTTTCGAGCGCTTAGTGACACTTACTTTAGAAAATTGGAAACAATATGAATACATTATTTTACCTTATCTCATCGAAGTGTTCAAGTTGTACAAAAAGTACTGTTTTTATAATTTCAGATATAGTATGGGTCGAAATCAGTTTGTCATCAAATGAAGAGTGCTACGGATCAAACTCAGTGACAGCTGAGATAAATCCATATCTAGATGACAAGCATTGAACATGTTAAGATGGCATTATACACGGAACGAGTAGTGCTATATAAGAAGGGAATGCAATATTGCCAAATTATTTGTCAGCTTGCTATGATGTATCTTATACGAAAAACTGGATACCTAAACGAATTTCACATTTATTGTGTGAAGCTAACAAAGCTAAAGTCAATGTTGATATAGCAATTACATAATGTAGTATGTGGATACTGTAAAGAAAACAACCCATGTCCTATCAAAGGGAAATTGGGAAAGAATATTATGTAAACTCTCCTACCGTTGTCTTTACATAACTCCAAGAAGACTGTGTGTGGACGGTCTGAGAAGATGTCAGCGTTTTTCACGAAAGCCGTATAGAGCAGACGGTAGCTACTAATAACTACCACCGTGGTTCTTCCAATTTGCAGACGGTAGATGTCGCCCAACTTCTGTCTTTGTAATGTCAATGTTTCTAGCAAGTCTCTCTGAGCCAGTAATGGCAGATGACCGACGATCGGCAGACAGAAGGGTGGACATGGCGGCAGTTTCCTGTTCGTTGTTGTCTTTGATTGTCGTGTTCTGGACAATAATGTGTAAACTGACAGAAATACCACAACAAACACCAATCCTGTGGCGGCGTCCATGTTTACAATACTGTCAGAAATAACCCGGTGTGATAAGTGGAGCAGAACGCCTGCTATACACACACTTGTTAGCCATATAGTGGACACGAATCGATGGCCTGCTGTAATTAGTGTACAAGTGTAACTATCGAGGATAGATTGAGTACATGCTATAACACGTGCGGTACGAAGTATTATACTTATGTATATACACTGAACTTTGTCCCTTCCTCTAAAGAACATTCACACTTTATATGTGATTTGATTTAGTTACTTCCTTTCAGGGTATATGCTGTCCCAGTTATTACATAAATGGTTTATTCTTAGGTCACTCGACCCCCGCTGAAAATGTAACGTTGTGTTCTTGGTATAGGCACGGAATTAGATTATCTAAGTCTGTGGTATAGGCACGGAATTAGATTATCTAAGTCTGTGGTATAGGCACGGAATTAGATTATCTGAGTCTGTGGTATAGGCACGGAATTAGATTATCTAAGTCCGTGGTATAGGCAACTAATATAGAATCAGTATATTTTTGTTTAACATATACAATCGTGGCTTTAAGTCATACAAAAATTAAAACGACGGGATTTTCCAAAAAGAAAAAGAAAAATGTACATCATCAAGTATTCATCTATTTGTAAGCCCATCACAATCAGGACAGCCCTGGAGAAGAATAGTTATATCAATGTGATTGTGGTAGCCATAACTATTAGGGGAATTGAAAAATAGGACGTTCCAAAAAGTAATGAGATACTGTTTCGTGTTCAGCAGAGCAGGTACAAGCTAGACAATTATAGTAAGATGGTCATAATTTAAATCATAATTTAAATTACTACAAGAGTTTCGAAATTGACATACAAGATGCAACAAGATACAAGAAACTTTTTTAACGTCGCATACAGGTAAACAAGGAACATTAGCTCTTGAGAGCTATTATTGCGACAAACATGTATAAAAATAACAATAACATATTATATAACAAGTAAAGGGAGATACTCACATATATTAATAAATAAAAAAACAACAACCACACAGTAATAATCATCACAGAAAAAGAAAGTATACATATCACATGTTTCTAAGTGATTGGGAGTCCCCTACCTAGAAAGACCCCCGGGATATATATATAAAAATATTAAATTTTTGTTCAATTAATATTAATACATGAAAAGCATAAAATGCAAGTACATATAAATAGTATTCAGAATAGATAAATAAAAGACATAGTTAATAGTGAATAAATACTTGTATATCACACACGAATTACTTAGGAATTAGGATTAAAACACTATGAAGTGGAATATACATACAATGCTAATATAGCAAAGAATAAAAATTGACAGAATATACACTATTATAGTGTGAGTTAAAAATGATACCGAAATCAATTAACAAAAGAGATATGGCGGGTTGCTATGCCTATTTTCCCAAAGCTATGTTACGCTAGTGCGCGCACCAACCGTGCACTGTTATGACGCGTCCTCAGGTATTTTTTTATACAGGTAGCAATATCGGAATCCCGTGTCTAAGAATAGATAATTGTAAACAGACCACATATTTGGTATTTCGGTATTATTTGTTGGTGTTTAAGCACTTGATATAATTACTATTGCCAGTTGGAGGGTAAAACAACTCATAAATTTCATCAAAAATAGTCTTACCTACAAAGCGTAGCTGTACTGTACACGTGTACAGGGATTTGTTGACATGCTTCGATAAAAGTATGTCGCACTAAATAATAAAGAAATTATTACTAACAAAACTGATAAATCAATAGGTATGTTATTAAAATGAAAACAAAATTTTCCATCGATTTAAAAAGACCACTATTGCCTTATTAAGGAAAATGATCACATGCCTAAATATTT